>NW_027450503.1:0-7000 GCF_964194025.1 Convolutriloba macropyga | reverse complement strand
GTGTATGTGTGTATAAGTGTGAGTGAATGTGTGTTTGTATGTGTGTGCGTATGTGCATATGTGTGCGTATGTTTGTGTATATGTGCGTATTTGTATGTCTGTGTGCGTGTATGTCTGTGTAAGTGTGAGTGTATGTGTTTGCGTAGGTGTGTATGTGTTTGTATGTGTATGTATGTTTCTGTATGTGTGAGTGTATATGTGTATTTGTTCATGTATGTGTGAGTGTATGTGTGTGCCTATGTGCATATGTGTGTATGTCTGTGTATGTGTATGTATGTTTGTGCATTTGTTCGTGTATGTGTGAGTGTAAGTGTGTGCCTTTGTGTACATTTGAATATATGTGTGTATACTTGTGTAAGTGTGTGTATATGTGTGCGTCTTTGTATATGTGGATGTATGTGTGTCTGCGTGTCAGTATTTATGTGTGCGTGGATGTGTGTACGTGTATGTATGTATGTGAGTGTATGTGTGTATTTGTGTGTATATTTTTTCGTGTATGTGTGAGTGAATGTGTGTTTGCATGTGTGTGCAAATGTGCATATGTGTGTGTATGTTTGTGTATATGTGCGTATTTGTGTATGTGTGTGTGCGTGTTTGTTTGTGTAAGTGTGAGTGTATGTGTGTGCGTATGTGTGTATGTGTTTGTATGTGTATTTATGTGTGTGTGTATGTGTGAGTGTATGTGTGTTTGTGTGTAAGTGTGTGTGTATGTGTGTGTATGTGTGTTTGTGTGTAAGTGTGTGTGTGTGTGGTGTGTGTGTTTTGTGTGTGTGTGTGTAAGTGTGTGTGTGTGCGTGGGTGTGTGTATGTGTGAGTGCGTGTCTGTGTGTATGTGTGTGTGTGTAAGTGTGTGTACATGTTTGCGAGTGTATGGTGAGTGAATCTTTGTTTGTATGTGTGTGTCTGTATATGTGTGTTTCTGTATAATTTTGTATTATATATATATATAAATATATATATATATATATATATATATATGCGTATATGTATGTGTGTATATGTGTGTGTATGTTTGTGTATGTCTGTGTTTTTGTATGTATGTATGTACGTATGCATGTGTGTATATATGTGTGTTTGTGAGTGCGTATGTGTATATGTGTGTGTATGTGTTTGTATGTATATGTATGCGTGTATGTGTGAGTGTATGTGTGTGTATTTGTTCGTGTATGTGTGAGTGTATGTTTGTGTCTATGTGTATATGTGTATATACATATGTGTGTATATTTGTGTAAGTGTGTGCGTCTTTGTGTATGTATGTGTGTGTGCGTGTCAGTATTTATATGTGCGTGAATGTGTGTGTACGTGTAAGTATATATGTGAGTGAATGTGTGTAATTTTGTGTGTATGTGTGTATATTTGTTCGTGTATGTGTGTGTATGTTTGAGTGAATGTGTGTTTGTATGTGTGTGCGTATGTGCATATGTGTGCGTATGTTTGTGTATATGTGCGTATTTGTATGTCTGTGTGCGTGTATGTCTGTGTAAGTGTGTGTGTGTATGTGTGTGTATGTGTGTTTGTGTGTAAGTGTGTGTGTATGTGTGTGTGTATGTGTGTGTGGTGTGTGTGTGTGGTGTGTGTGTTTTGTGTGTGTGTGTGTAAGTGTTTGTGTGTGCGTGGGTGTGTGTATGTGTGAGTGCGTGTCTGTGTGTATGTGTGTGTGTAAGTGTGTGTACATGTTTGCGAGTGTATGGTGAGTGAATCTTTGTTTGTATGTGTGTGTCTGTATATGTGTGTTTCTGTATAATTTTGTATTATATATATATATATATATATATATATATATATATGCGTATATGTATGTGTGTATATGTGTGTGTATGTTTGTGTATGTCTGTGTTTGTGTATGTATGTATGTACGTATGCATGTGTGTATATATGTGTGTTTGTGTGTGCGTATGTGTATATATGTGTGTATGTGTTTGTATGTATATGTATGCGTGTATGTGTGAGTGTATGTGTGTGTATTTGTTCGTGTATGTGTGAGTGTGTGTTTGTGTCTATGTGTATATGTGTATACACATATGTGTGTATATTTGTGTAAGTGTGTGCGTCTTTGTGTATGTATGTGTGTGTGCGTGTCAGTATTTATGTGTGCGTGAATGTGTGTGTACGTGTAAGTATATATGTGAGTGAATGTGTGTAATTTTGTGTGTATGTGTGTATATTTGTTCGTGTATGTGTGTGTATGTTTGAGTGAATGTGTGTTTGTATGTGTGTGCGTATGTGCATATGTGTGCGTATGTTTGTGTATATGTGCGTATTTGTATGTCTGTGTGCGTGTATGTCTGTGTAAGTGTGAGTGTATGTATTTGCGTAGGTGTGTATGTGTTTGTATGTGTATGTATGTTTGTGTATCTTTGAGTGTATATGTGTATTTGTTCATGTATGTGTGAGTGAATGTGTGTTTGCATGTGTGTGCGTATGTGCATATGTGTGTGTATGTTTGTGTATATGTGCGTATTTGTGTATGTGTGTGTGCGTGTTTGTTTGTGTAAGTGTGAGTGTATGTGTGTGCGTATGTGTGTATGTGTTTGTATGTGTATTTATGTGTGTGTGTATGTGTGAGTGTATGTGTGTTTGTGTGTAAGTGTGTGTGTATGTGTGTGTATATGTGTTTGTGTGTAAGTGTGTGTGTATGTGTGTGTAAATGTGTGTGTGGTGTGTGTGTGTGTGTGCGGTGTGTGTGTTTTGTGTGTGTGTGTAAGTGTGTGTGTGTGTGTGCGTGGGTGTGTGTATGTGTGAGTGCGTGTCTGTGTGTATGTGTGTGTGTGTGTGTGTGTAAGTGTGTGTATATGTGTGCGAGTGTATGGTGAGTGAATCTTTGTTTGTATGTGTGTGTCTGTATATGTGTGTTTCTGTATAATTTTGTATTATATATATATATATATATATATATAAATATATATATATATGCGTATATGTATGTGTGTATATGTGTGTGTATGTTTGTGTATGTCTGTGTTTGTGTATGTATGTATGTACGTATGCTTGTGTGTATATATGTGTGCTTGTGTGTGCGTATGTGTATATGTGTGTATGTGTTTGTATGTATATGTATGCATTTAGGTGTGTGTATGTGTGAGTGTATGTGTGTGTCTATGTGTATATGTGTATATACATATGTGTGTATTTTTGTGTAATTGTGTGCGTCTTTGTGTATGTATGTGTGTGTGCGTGTCAGTATTTATGCGTTGGTGAATGTGTGTGTACGTGTAAGTATATATGTGAGTGAATGTGTGTAATTTTGTGTGTATGTGTGTATATTTGTTCGTGTATGTGTGAGTGAATGTGTGGTTGTATGTGTGTGCGTATGTGCATATGTGTGCGTATGTTTGTGTATATGTGCGTATTTGTATGTCTGTTTGCGTGTATGTTTGTGTAAGTGTGAGTGTATGTGTGTGCGTAGTTGTGTATGTGTTTGTATGTGTATGTATGTTTGTGTATGTGTGAGTGTATATGTGTATTTGTTCATGTATGTGTGAGTGTATGTGTGTGCCTATATGTATATGTGTGTATGTTTGTGTATGTGTATATATGTGTGTGCGCATTTGTTCGTGTATGTGTGAGTGTAAGTGTGTGCCTTTGTGTACATTTGTATATATGTGTGTGTATATTTGTGTAAGTGTGTGTATGTGTGTGCGTCTTTGTGTATGTGGATGTATGTGTGTCTGCGTGTCAGTATTTATGTGTGCGAGTATGTTTGTGTACGTGTAAGTAAGTGTGTGAGTGTATGTGTGAGTGTATGTGTGTATTTGTGTGTGTATACTTGTTCGTGTATGTGTGAGTGAATCTGTGTTTGTATGTGTAAGTCTGTATATGTGTTTCTGTGTATGCTTTTGTATTATATATATATATATATATATATATATATATATATATATGCGTATATCTATGTGTGTATGTATGTGTATATGTGTGTATGTTTGTGTATGTCAGTGTAAGTATATATGTGCGTATGCTTGTGTGTATATATGTGTGTTTGTGTGTGCGTATGTGTATATGTGTGTGTATGTGTTTGTATGCATATGTATGCGTGTATGTGTGAGTGTATGTGTGTGTATTTGTTCTTGTATGTGTGAGTGTATGTGTGTGTCTATGTGTATATACATATGTGTGTTTATTTGTGTAAGTGTGTGTATGTGTGTGCGTTTTTGTGTATGTGGATGTATGTGTGTGTGCGTGTCAGTATTTATGTGTGCGTGAATGTGTGTGTACGTGTAAGTACGTATGTGAGTGTATGTGTGTAATTGTGTGTGTATGTGTGTATATGTGTTCCTGTATGTGTGAGTGAATGTGTGTTTGTATGTGTGTGCGTATGTGCATATGTGTGCGTATGTTTGTGTATATGTGCTAATTTGTATGTCTGTGTGCGTGTATGTTTGTGCAAGTGTGAGTGTATGTGTGTGCGTATGTGTCTATGTGTTTGTATGTGTATGTATGTGTGTGTGTATGTGTGAGTGTATGTGTGTATTTGTTCATGTATGTGTGAGTGTATGTGTGTGCCTATGTGTATATGTGTGTATGTTTGTGTATGTGTATATATGTGTGTGCATTTGTTCGTGTATGTGTGAGTGTATGTGTGTGCCCTTGTGTATATTTGTATATAGGTATGTGTATTTATGTGTGTGTGTATGTGTGAGTGTATGTGTGTTTGTGTGTAAGTGTGTGTGTATGTGTGTGTGTGTGTTTGTGTGTAAGTGTGTGTGTATGTGTGTGTATATATGTGTGTGGTGTGTGTGTGTGTGGTGTGTGTGTGTGGTGTGTGTGTTTTGTGTGTGTGTGTAAGTGTGTGTGTGTGTGTGTGGGTGTGTGTATGTGTGAGTGCGTGTCTGTGTGTGTGTGTGTAAGTGTGTGTATATGTGCGAGTGTATGGTGAGTGAATCTTTGTTTGTATGTGTGTGTCTGTATATGTGTGTTTCTGTATAATTTTGTATTATATATATATATATATATACATATATATATATAAGTATATATATATATATATATATATATATATATATATATATGCGTATATTTATGTGTGTATATGTGTGTGTATGTTTGTGTATGTCTGTGTTTGTGTATGTATGTATGTACGTATGCATGTGTGTATATATGTGTGTTTGTGTGTGCGTATATGTATATGTGTTTGTATGTATATGTATGCGTGTATGTGTGAGTGTATGTGTGTGTATCTGTTCATGTATGTGTGAGTGTATGTGTGTGCCTATGTGTATATGTGTGTATGTTTGTGTATGTGTATGTATGTGTGTGCATTTGTACGTGTATGTGTGAGTCTAAGTGTGTGCCTTTGTGTACATTTGTATATATGTGTGTATATTTGTGTAAGTGTGTGTATGTGTGTGCGTCTTTGTATATGTGGATGTATGTGTGTCTGCGTGTCAGTATTTATGTGTGCGTGGATGTGTGTACGTGTAAGTATGTATGTGAGTGTATGTGTGTATTTGTGTGTATATTTGTTCGTGTATGTGTGAGTGAATGTGTGTTTGCATGTGTGTGCGTATGTGCATATTTGTGTGTATGTTTGTGTATATGTGCATATTTGTCTATGTGTGTGTGTGTGTTTGTTTGTGTAAGTGTGAAGAATGTGTGTGCGTATGTGTGTACGTGTTTGTATGTGTATTTATGTGTGTGTGTATTTGTGAGTTATGTGTGTATTTGTGTGTGTATACTTGTTCGTGTATGTGTGAGTGAATCTGTGTTTGTATGTGTAAGTCTGTATATGTGTTTCTGTGTATGCTTATATATATATGCGTATATGTATGTGTGTATGTATGTGTATATGTTTGTATGTTTGTGTATGTCAGTGTAAGTGTATAGGTGCGTATGCTTGTGTGTATATATGTGTGTTTGTGTGTGCGTATGTGTATATGTGTGTGTATGTGTTTGTATGCATATGTATGCGTGTATGTGTGAGTGTATGTGTGTGTATTTGTTCGTGTATATGTGAGTGTATGTGTGTGTCTATGTGTATATACAAATGTGTGTATATTTGAGTAAGTGTGTGCGTCTTTGTGTATGTGGATGTATGTGTGTGTGTGTGCGTGTCAGTATTTATGTGTGCGTGAATGTGTGTGTACGTGTAAGTACGTATGTGAGTGTATGTGTGTGTATGTGTGTATATTTTTATTCCTGTATGTGTGAGTGAATTTGTGTTTGCATGTGTGTGCGTATGTGCATATGTGTGCGTATGTTTGTGTATATGTGCGCATTTGTATGTCTGTGTGCGTGTATGTTTGTGCAGGTGTGAGTGTATGTGTGTGCGTATGTGTCTTTGTGTTTGTATGTGTATGTATGTGTGTGTATGTATGAGTGTATGTGTGTATTTGTTCATGTATGTGTGAGTGTATGTGTGTGCCTATGTGTATATGTGTGTATGTTTGTGTATGTGTATGTATGTGTGTGCATTTGTTCGTGTATGTGTGAGTGTATGTGTGTGCCCTTGTGTATATTTGTATATAGTTATGTGTATTTATGTGTGTGTATGTGTGAGTGTATGTGTGTTTGTGTGTAATTGTGTGTGTATGTGTGTGTATGTGTGTTTGTGTGTAAGTGTGTGTGTATGTGTGTGTATATATGTGTGTGGTGTGTGTGTGTGGTGTGTGTGTGGTGTGTGTGTTTTGTGTGTGTGTGTGTAAGTGTGTGTGTGTGCGTGGATGTGTGTATGTGTGAGTGCGTGTCTGTGTGTGTGTGTGTGTGTAAGTGTGTGCATATGTGCGAGTGTATGGTGAGTGAATCTTTGTTTGTACGTGTGTGTCTGTATATGTGTTTTTCTGTATAATTTTGTATTATATATATATATATATATAAATATATATATATATATATATGCGTATATGTATGTGTGTATATGTGTGTGTATGTTTGTGTATGTCTGTGTTTGTGTATGTATGTATGTACGTATGCATGTGTGTATATATGTGTGTTTGTGTGTGCGTATGTGTATAAGTGTGTGTATGTGTTTGTATGTATATGTATGCGTGTATGTGTGAGTGTA
>NW_027450502.1:2500-93249 GCF_964194025.1 Convolutriloba macropyga | reverse complement strand
GTATACATATTTATATATATTTCATTAACTCAAATGTCAAGGAACCGAAAATTGTGCATTCCGTTGCCAAACAATTTAATGATGGGTAAGGAACACAAGAAAACATATAATAATTATATATCATTTACCGATTAATAAGAAGTTAACGCTTCAGACAAAATTTTTTGGAAATTTAACAAAGAATTCACAAAGTCCAGAAAAACACTCTTTTGCAAATGTCGTACTTTATTCAATATAAATTGTTTTTGCGGGGCAACGTAACGGTTTATTAACTTGAATGTATTTTGCTTAGCAAGAAACTAATTGTTTCAGGCCTAGGTTTTTTTGGCTCAAGAATCAAGAGAAGAACTGATGTACTGAATTCAAAGAGATAATTATACTTGGTTGAAATGATCAAGTGCTTGGCAACAACACGACTTTTATGAACAATCACTGAATTTTGACTTGAGAATTAACATGTATGAGCAGATATTTTATCGGAAAGCTAGAACTTAAACAGTAAAAATATAAAATAATATCGACAATTATCAAAATGAAGACCACATATGAGCTACTAAATACATCATATTAATTTTACAGAATATTTTACAAAATAAATTAGAACTGATGGGTACGTATGACCTATCCGCATATGAGTTTCTATATGAAACTTCATTGCGCTCTGCCTCATAGGCATTCAATGAAATCATCGGGAGATGACATCATAAGGTGTTGAGCTCCTGGTGTCAGTAAGGAAGCGTACTTGCGGGTCAGGTGTCAAAGTTTGTCCATCCATAGGTGAATTGCTCTTTTCCTAAGGACCTGTTCTGTGGTTGCGTTTAATTTTTTTTTGACAGAGTTAAAAGGGTTGGCACATTTATTCTTTTTCCTGTTTTTTGCTCTCGTCTCGGCTGGACATCAACAATGAATCAGACAATTGTCAACTTTAAAGAAGTAATTGGGACTCTTTCTAATAGAGCCACTACTTCCACTAAATCGCAGGTGATTGCTTCGGTCTGCAGTGTGTTGATGGGGTATTTGTTGTAGGGCAGATGGGGGAGCTCTATTTTTTTTAAATTAATAATTCGCCTCGCGATAGCTCAGTCAGGTTAGTTTTGGACTCTCGATTTGCAGACAAATTTATTATCTTTGTTACCAGCCCCTGCATGACGCAAGAAGTATTCGATCGAGACCAGGAACCTCCGCCGGGGGTTATCTTTGTTTATGCTTGGCATTCATTTTCCCCCTTGTCCCCCTTCACTTTCCTGGTAAATTAAGTGATGTGGCACTGAATTTTTTTCATTTATTAGTTTTTTTGCTATTCGTGGTCATCGTATATCTGCATAAACGTTGGAGAGTCTGTCTTTGAAGCTGGGTACCGAATAATGCAACCTCACTGTTTTGGACTGTGACAATTGGGTTTCCCGCTCTTGGGCTTATGTAGCTGGGCTTACTTTGTCTATATTTGAATCTGGTGCCAGTACTTCATAAAGAACTTCTAGACATTTTTAGATCTTTTTTCTCATGAATCTATCTGACCAGTTTCAATTGCACTGTTCCATTGAACAAAAGAATTAACCCGGAGGGAACACGTGAGTAATTAATTTCTATTGCAGTGATGTTTGCAAATGAGGTGCAGATTGCTATGAATTTAATGCTGATGACTTTGCAGATTCAAATAGTGATATTAATTTAGAAATTAGGACTTCTTAATCTTACACTATTGGTTTTTTGGCTTTTTGAATTGGGTTTCGTGAACGAAAGTCCACGAGACCCATTTTTACATCTGGCATGCGTTCAATAGAAGACTAGTATGTCGAAAGCTAATCGACCCATCATGTTAGACGGCTATTATATGATATATTAGAGCGGTTTTATTGGAGTTTCTAAAGTAGGGCTCAAAGACTTTTAGAGATAGTTTTCATTAAACTCAATAGACCAGTCTACTTCTGGCGATTTCAATTCATTTAAACCGTAGCGTTTTTTGCCAGAGTTTAGAAATCTGGATATAAACGCTATAAGTTTCCACATGTCTACTGTCAATTTTCAATTACCTCCAAGACCAACTCGAGAAGCGTCACATTTTACTCGCTTTTTGAGAGACGGATTGTAATGACAGCTTTCAGAAGCATTCGCGATGCTTTTTATTCTTTGAAACTGTTTTAGTGTGTTTTAGTCCAAACAAAGTTCTCTTGAATTTCGTAAAGAGGTTGTAATGGTTTGCTGACTTGAACTGGATTAAGTTTGAGTTTACAAGTATAATGTAGCGAGCCAAGGAACAATCAAAGACTCGTTAAAGTTTTTGGTGCTTCGACTGACAAACTCACTGATGTTTTGATTGGAAAAATTCCGGTTTATGAAATGTGATAGCCGAACCAGTCTGCGTCTAATTTTGCGAAATGACATTTTCTTAAAATTTCTAAGTTTTTTTGTCTAATTGCCGTTAACAATCACAGACATTTTTTTGTGCTTTTCGTCTGTGCCTTTGCTGACAGTTAAAATATTGCCAACAAAACAGTAATAATTTTTTCTTATTTTGAAACACTAATTATCTGTATGTGCATGTCATATCACTGCTTTTTTTGTTGAAGTTACACTTTTTGACAGTTTCATGGTGTAGATTGAATTGACTTTATGCATAACTTAGGTCCACATTGGAAAAATTAGCAGTGTTTTGCGAATTGGTTCAATAAATTTGTTGTGACAATGTCTTGACTAGTCTTTCTATATTCGGCATTTGATGTTCATTTCTATGAAAATTTTTTATGGATTTTTTGATCTGATGCTAGCTTTAGTGAGTTAGTGATTGGTCTTTTTAAACGCTAGCCACAATAGCAAAAATGAAACATTGATCTGTTTTTTTTGGTTATATTTATGATATAAATTTCATCAAGTTATTTTGTAAGTTCTAGATTTACTTTCTTGCAAACATTTTGGAATTATTCTTCGTTTTTGATGTCTCGGTTGAGAATGTTTGCGCAACTATGTATTAGCTACACAATGTTTTGACCGTTCAATGCGGGAAATAAGTGCAGGTAATTTTGTTGCTGCTTATTCTTTGATTTTAGAATGAGTTTTGATTTTGTTTATTATATTACCTTCTAAAGATGAAAGTTGTTTAAATGCTAGAATGGTCTTTTGAAACGCTAGCCACAATAGCAAAAATGAAATATTGATCTGTTTTTTTGGTTATGTTTAAGATATAAATTTCATCAAGTTATTTTGTAAGTTCTAGATTTACCTTCTTGCAAACATTTTGGAATTATTCTCCGTTTTTGATGTCTCGGTTGAGAATTTTTGCGCAACTATGTATTAGCTACACAAAATTTTGACCGTCCAATACGGGAAATAAGTGCAGATAATTTTGTTGCTGCTTGTTCTTTGATTTTAGAATGAGTTTTGATTTTGTTTATTATATTACCTTCTAAAGATGAAAGTTGTTTAACTGCTAGAATGGTCTTTTTAAACGCTAGCCACAATAGCAAAAATGAAATATTGATCTGTTTTTTTGGTTATATTTATGATATAAATTTCATCAAGTTATTTTGTAAGTTCTAGATTTACTTTCTTGCAAACATTTTGGAATTATTCTCCGTTTTTGATGTCTCGGTTGAGAATGTTTGCGCTACTATGTATTAGCTACACAATATTTTGACCGTCCAATGCGGTAAATAAGTGCAGATAATTTTGTTGCTGCTTGTTCTTTGATTTTAGAATGAGTTTTGATTTTGTTTATTATATTACCTTCTAAAGATGAAAGTTGTTTAACTGCTAGAATGGTCTTTTTAAACGCTAGCCACAATAGCAAAAATGAAATATTGATCTGTTTTTTTGGTTATATTTATGATATAAATTTCATCAAGTTATTTTGTAAGTTCTAGATTTACTTTCTTGCAAACATTTTGGAATTATTCTCCGTTTTTGATGTCTCGGTTGAGAATGTTTGCGCTACTATGTATTAGCTACACAATATTTTGACCGTCCAATGCGGAAAATAAGTGCAGGTAATTTTGTTGCTGCTTGTTATTTGATTCTAGAATGAGTTTTGATTTTGTTTATTATATTACCTTCTAAAGATGAAAGTTGTTTAACTGCTAGAACTTGTTGATCAAACAGATCACGTCAGATCTAATATTTGAGACTATCTACAGTTGTCATAAATTCGGAATTTTTGATTTGCCATTTATTGCTTGACACAGGGGTAAGCATCCTACCTTTAGTTTCAATTGGTTCATTTGAGGATGTTTGCAAATGGGAATTCTTTCATCCACAATGCTTGTGAATTTTTTTAATACTCGCCCTCATAGTGACTTGTCCAAATTACTACATGCACTTTCCTGGGTCAATACGTAGTGTAAACGACATATTACCAATTTTGAATGGCATGCTGAGTGGTTCAAATCATTCGACACCATTATCGATCGCAGCTACAATCTGATTGTGTCTACTGATGTTATCTGATTTGTACAATTTGATGCCGGGTGATGATTGCACATAGTTTACGCAATCATCCATTGGAACTTCTGTTTCCACTGCGCCGCCCATTTTGTCCGTGTTTTCGTTCGGGAATTTCCATTGCCTGCGAGGTTTTCTGCAAACTTTTTCAACAAGATATGATAGGCAAAATTTATTGCAATTTCTGGAATGGGCAATACATTTTCTTTGTGCCATGGCGTCCACAACAGGCCACAGTTTTGGCAGTTGGAGGCGGGAGTTTGAGAGGCCATTTTTGGGATTTAATTTGTGGTGGACCAATCCTCATGGAGAGTTCTTGCTGGATATTGAGTGGAGTTTCTGCTTGCAGGGACAAGTGTTTTTTCATGAGTTTGTATTTAACGTTGATTTTGCGAACCGAGTTCCACGTTAATTGCTAGTTTGAGGGCCATCCTGGAATCTAAAGTCTCTTTCAGGCCTTATATTGTTTGTCTGGAGCTCTCAGATTCGTCATACATACATCACTAAGAAGTGTCTCTTCTTTGTTTTCTGCCAGTTTTTTTCCAGTAAAAAAGATCAACAGTTTCACTTCTCAATTGTTTTGCTATTAGAAACTCTTGTCGATCAGATGTTATTATTTATCCTGATAAAAGATTGCTCCACAAGACTCCAGAATTCTGATGTTGATAGAGCATCCACCATGGTGTGCGGGTTCTTGCTATTAATTATCCGCCGGCTTTCGACTCGAATGCCAAAGTGAAAGAGGAAGACATTCTTTTGATCCTCGAGTGGCCAAGGTTTGTCACCGAACAATATTCCGATTTTTTTCAAACACTAGCACTTGTTTTATGTCTTTCTCTTTCAGATTGAGTTGACGCACCTAGTATCGTTTTCTCACAAATACGTTCCAGCGTTAAATTACAATCTCGGGTTTGGGGTTACGTAGGGTGTCCAAGATTATATATTCTTTTGCTAACAAAGTTAGTTTCTACTGATCCCTCCACTTTTTCCCAACGAAGTGGCGTTGAGTCTGAATTTCGTTTGTCCCAAATTGCGTCAACTACCAAGGGATTTTGTTTGTTTGCTAACTACACCATGTCGTACTTTAATCACTGAATACAATTTCTGCGGCGAGAGATTACCACCTATCAATTTGAAATGATTTTGCTTTGTTAGAAATTAAATTATATAAGTTTGCGATGCAAGCATCAAGAGAAGAACTGATAAAATTGAGCTAACAGCAAGACAACATACATGAACACAATTCTAATCAAGACGCGGGAAGCAATATCTATGAAGAGACATTAGATCAGAATTCGGGAACTTAAGCAGTATGAAAAAAATAATCAACATTTATCAAAATGATGGGCAAATAAATTTGTATTAAAGACATATCAAATTAATTTAATGCACTTAAATTAATTTAACGGTTACGTATGACAGGTTTGTCATACATGTGACGCGGAAATATTTGTTGAGATCTTGTAATTGTTCTAAGCTTTATACTAAAACAATTGGTCCCTCCAGGCCTCCTCTCCTATAAAAAAAACGAAAGTACAAGAATTTAGGCTGAGATTTTAAAAATTTCTAAATCAATTTTTCTTTATCAGTTTTCATATATTCTGCTTTTTAAGGTTGATACTTCACCTGTTGTTTTCTGATTACTTAATTTTATATTTGTAAACCTCTTTCACATGGCTGCCCCTGTTATCAATCTAGAAAAATCCCGTTAACGAAATCTAGTGCACTCGCCGCTTGTCGCACAACCTCTTCGGCGCCAGTGCAGAAGTTGATCATTCGTTCCATTTTGTTTTTACATGGTTTCTATGAGTCATCTAAAATGTAAAGAATTTTTCTTTATTTCAGGTTTTGAAAGCTTCATTTTGAAGTGTTTCCCAATTTGAACTGTTTTTCTATGACTGCTGATTTTGTTGGGGGGGGGGGCGATATTGAGCCATTGCGAAGGGATGTGTTGATTGTGGCACCATTTGCTGTATGACATGAATGAAATGGAGGCTTTTTCTTGTTCTATCGTAATTTAAATTGTTGTTGGTGCTGTTAGATCTTCATAGTAGGCGCTCACTATAGTCGAAGTTTTCATGTTGAGTCTTATTGCTGAGACTGCAGTTGTTCAAGATTGCTTTGATTGCCTATATAATTTCTTTATTGACTACAACATTTGTTCAGTTTTAACTTCAACACTAATCATCCATCACAAAAAGCCATCATTAGTCTGTCTTTTTGTCGTTATTTTCACAACGCCATTTTTGTTTTGCAGCCACGCAGAATCGTAATATAAGTCACTGAAATCGAAGCACTGCCCTATTGGATTAATCAATGTTAATTATGCAAATTAATTGGTTTGGACTGCTACATTGAAACCTTGCCCTCTTTGAATGCATGTTTCTTTATACTAAAATGTTCTGAAATGGATTTTGCGCTATGAAAGAGCACTCAAAAGTGATTTTTTGTTGACTTCACTTTTTTCACCTATGCAGTATGGGGGTCGAAACACACAAAAAATTCAAAATTTTTGAAAATTTTCAAAATTTTTTGGAGTCCTAAAATGGTCTGAAATGGATTTTGCGCTATGAAAGAGCACTCAAAAGTGATTTTTTTACTTCACTTTTTTCACCTAACCAGTATAAGACCGAAACATATAAAAATTTCGAATTTTTTGAAGAAAAATTTTCAAAATTTTTCAAAGTCCTAAAAAGGTCTGAAATTGATTTTGCACTATGAAAGAGCACTCAAAAGTGATTTTTTGTTGACTTCATTTGTTCAACCAAGTAGGACCGGAAAAACTCAGTTTCTGAAGTAGTCTGAAATAAGTCAAAAAGTAGTCAGAAGCAGTTTTTGTTAACAATACTTTTGCAAATGTTCAGTATGATGTGGAAAGGTTGGCTTTGCTTTTTTATATACAAATATAACTATGTATATTTATATCAAAACAAGTACGTATATTTGCTTGCTTGTTCTCAAAATTGTAATTTTTATGTCAGAATGAACAACCGAATGAAAGGAAAGAATGAAATCTTTATGTATATAATTATGCGTATTCATGAATATACTGGAATTATATATGGAAGTGTATATTGGTTTATAAGTAAATATAACTGTGCTTAAGTTTAGTAATATGTTTGTTTGAGTATAAGCTGAAATGTATGTTTGTGGGTAGAAATTGTAAATGTGTGTAATTGTCAAGACGTTTTTGTTTTTATGTGTGTATGTTTTTCTATATCTATACAGTGGAATGTATGTATATATGTCTGAATGTGTTTATGTATTTATGTATTTATATGTTTGCAATCAGACGAGAGCGAGAGAGAGGGAGATAAGTCCCTGGAGGGCAATTTAATTGCCTTGAAGAATGTTGTTATTTGTCTCCACGATCCAATAATATTATATCTTGTAAACAGATTTTGACCTTCAGCGCTGATAAACTCTGTCCTCTAAACATTGGCGAGCAAAATATCACAACCGAAGACGACAACATTTTTTTGATTTTCTGAGCATGCTTTTTTGAAAATCTGAAGTTTCTACACCTAGCTAGCTACCATATTAAAAATTTTCAAGATCTTTTACAGAAAAGAAATTGAATTCAAGCTCTTTGTCTTTGAATCCGTGGCAAGAAAATGATAAAATGTTGCAACACAGAATACAAAAACAACTTTTTGATGTTCTGAGCATGCTTTTTTTGAAAACCTATTTCCTTACACTTATTCAGGGTAACTTTCTAGGATTGAGCAAGATTATTTACAGGAAAAATGTTTTTGAGATAAATTGTTGAGAGATAAACAAAAAATTGAGCTAAGTAAAAAGAATCAATTCTGTAAAAAACCGAAAAATTTGGTTGAAAAACTATGATACGCAGGAGCAACTGAACTTTTTAGTTAGATAAAGTAGAATGATAGGACTTCATTAAAAGCTTGAATCAGACAAAAAGTGTAATGATGTACAAGAAGAGTAGTTTCCACTGGAACTGTAATAGCTAAATTTTCAAAAGTTAATCAGCCACTTGATCAATTAAGCAAGAAGAAACACAACCTCTGTATCTGCGGGGGTTGCTAGAAACAGCTTCAGTCAGTAGTGTATAAGTCTTGTTTGCGTATTGGGAATAACACTAATGGATAATTCGAGCTGAGACTGAAATCTGAAACAAAAGCGAATCGCTTCTTCAGTAAATGGCTCCAACATACTGAATATACATATACTCAACTATTAAACAGTGGAAGTAAATTACCAGAGCACCTCAAGCCAACAAAAATCGAATGAGTGCATTATTGTTCTTTCTTGAATCAAATTTCCTGTGCATTCAGTAACCCTGTGTTAATATTTTGGATTACTTATTGTTCTGTTGACGTTTTAGAATAACTTAAACGTAACGATATTTGATAGAGCATCGGAAAGAGTAACATCCAAAGGAATTTGAAATTGAAAGCAGCAGATTCTATATAACATATTATTGGGTTATGAAGCCTGACGAAAATCTCGGAATTGAACCCAACACTACTGCTACCTACTACTACTATCTACAACTACTGTCTACAATTAGTACCTACTGCTACTACTACTACAACTACTACTGCTACCTACTAGTACTACCTACAACTACAACTAGATACTATTACTAACTACTACAACTACTTATTGGTTCTAAGTTACACTAGTACCTACTACTACTTCCTTTTAATGCCTTCAATTTTTACCTATTGTTTTCTAACTATTTAAAAGAATGTGTTTCTGTTTTTCTAAAAAATGAAAACAATTTTATCTCTAGAGACTCGTTAAGCATAAACAACAGAAGCTTTTATCTATCTCAAATTAATTTGTCCTGACTGACAGAGACCGATAGAATATACCCGCCAATATTTTCAACAAATCATTAAGTGTTTGATATTTTTTCAAAGATATAAAAAAAAACTTTGTCGTATACATTAACTCAGTAAATTTAAACTCAATGTTAATTTGTTAATTAACAATTTAAAAATCCATGGTATGATATATCAGGTTGATATTTAACTAATTAAATCAATGTAGGGTTTTACTGTTTCGCGAACCAGTCTGGTTTTTAGAGCTTCAAATAAGTTTTATTGCTATGTTTTTTTTGAAGTACAAATTTTGTATACTTTTTTCCCTTTTGAGGGATCAGTCACAAACTTATGTCTTTTTGTTCAAATGCTGTTTTTTTTCATTCAAGGTTTGATATCTGATTCCATTTGCAATTAATTGATAGATATGAAACAATAACTTTTTCAAAATTTCCAATATGAAAGATTGTATAGCGTAAACATTGACTGGTTCACAATGGCGTTGTACTATGTCTATTTATAATATCAACTTTATAGAAACAAGCTTCCTTCAAAATTGACTAGTGCGTACCTTAATGGAAACAAACATTTTACAACGTACCTACTTTATCCAAAAAACTTAGGTTTTACTCTATATAGTTGTTTTCGTATGTTTATTCAGAGTCACCTGTTGTTTCAGTTGTCAGGTAATACACAACTTGTTCTGAATTTTTACATTCAAAAATTTGTAAAGACTGAAAACTGCTGGGATAGCTTGCCAGAAGGACATGTGTTAGTTGAGTTTCATATTAACCTCAGCTTCGGCTCAGGATGTGTTCACAGCTAAGACTGTTATTGTGAACTTTTTATTCATTTAGCGCTACGTGATTTTGCTCTTTTTGTTATATTAACTTCTTCCTATTTTTATTGAATTTCATTTGGTCATTGTTTATCTGATGAAATATAAAATTAAATTAACCTCATGAAACGTTTCTCAACAAAATTAAGTGAAACAGTCTTGTTGGATTTGAGAGCTGAAACAAAAACCTTAAATTTAGGTGTTTAGGTGAACACATTTTGTTTGTTTTGAACGTCCGCTTACACTCAATGGGCACCAACTGGTTCCAGAGAAGTACTTTTCGTGGAATATGAAACAAAATTCTTCTTTATTAGTGTTCAAAACTCAACAACCGATGTCGGTATGACTTTGGATAAGCAAGTATAATAAAATTGTAAACATGGCCGATCACTTTACCTAAAAGTTGAACCATTGAGTTCGAGTTCGTGTTTGTGATCTAAAAATAGTATTCAATGATAACTTGACTTTTTTAAATAAAAAAGACTTGTTTTTTAGTATTCAAAACTCAACAAACGGAGGCGGTATAGATTTCAATAAGCAAGTAAAATAAAATGGCGATGCTTGGTCAATCGGTTTACATAAAAATTGAAGTTTTGAGTTTGTGTCTGAAATTGTGATCTAAAAACACTATTCAAGGATAATTGACTTTTGAAAAAAGACTACTTTTAGTACTAAAAACACAATAATTGGTGACCGTGTAACTGGGAATTACCAAATATAATGAAATGTGATAAACTGGCCCATCGCTCTATTTAAAAGTCAAAGTTTGAGTTTGAGTTTGAGTTTGTGATCTAAAAATAGTATTCAAGGGATAATTACGTCATAATAGTTGGGTTGTGTTATAAAGTTGAGAACGCAAAACAATTGAAACACGTTCTCACATTCTATTTAAACTACAGCTATATATGTGTCAAAAAAGCGAAGGCGACCTTCTGCTTTTACTAAGCTTTTTGATATAGTTTACTTTATTATATAGACTCTGTTCACATGGTCTGTCATGTAATCTTTACTGCACGAGTTCTACAAGCATTCCTGAAGACTATAATATTGCATTTTTCTGTAGGAAAGAACAGAAAAAACTCATGATTTTCCGAAATCAGCAGTGTTGACATATTTTACCAGTAAATCATGAAAAGGGCGGTCAGTGCAACTTCTTAAATTATTAATTTTATCTGAAGAATGTTCAGCTAATGAACTTTAAATATTGCAAAATGACTAATATGGAGATATTTTAAGTCATGACCAAATTAGGTAACAGTTAACACAACTAACTTTGATTTTTTCCTACCATAAAAACCGTCAACACAGACAGTAGATATCAGATTAGGCGCTTTGATGCCATCATCAAACTGACAAGTACATTTCTAAATTCTTTTGGTCAATTTGTAAAAGGTTCCAGTGTTAAAACCCTGCTATCCATAGTACATTAAGTTCAAAATTTAAAGTATTCAAAGTTTTTGGAAATTTGTGTATTGGTTTTCTATGTGTTTATAAGTAATCTTGGCTTTGTGTACCTCGTTTTGATGTTATCTTACCGAAAGGGTTTCTATGTTTTCAAACGTTTGTTTGTTATGGATGCTATGAAGAGGCGATTTGAGTTCTTTCAACTGAGTCAAAGACAAAAAACCAGCAAAAAACAAACTCTGATTATAGAGGCAATTAGGCTAATTTGATTTTCAGGTTTTTTAATGCAGTATTTTATTTATCTCTGAGCTAAAACAATGTGAGAAATATGTAAAAACGTCTCTTAGAAAAAAATTCCAGATGGAATTTTACTACTATGTGGTATAAAGTTCCAGATGGAATTTTACTACTATCTATAACGATAAATGGTTGAATCATTATGTACAAGGAAAAGTTTTTTTTCACGAGTAATCATATAGCAAAACCTTAACCTTCAATAAAGCTTTACTGATCTGCAAATAACGCTAAGAATCAGCGGCCTCACAGGAAGTATGGAAAAAATGTTTTCGTGGCGCTCAAAGAAGGAAACCCCTAACGGAACTGCAAATTTACCAAAGGTAAAGGAAAGAAACGTTATCCACGTTAAATTTGTTTTTTTTATTTGAAAGACTTAAAGTAAAACAATGCCTAGCTGACATAAAAAAGATTTAGACTATGCGAAAAAAGTTTTATAATACTTCCCTGTCAAACAAATAGTAATGAACAAGCTGAATTTTCATTACTACTTTAACGAATTTGTAATTTTAGAACCTCAATGGTTTGCCAGGAGGAAACTCATAAGAGAACGGACAACTATTCACTTCTTGCACCTATTTTAAATTTCGTTCTGATACGTTAAATGCTTACTATTCTTGATACCATAGCTTTATGGATTAACGAAGTTTTGCGTCCGCGTTATTGAATACTTAGCTTTTAAAAATTTTTATGAATTACTTAAATAACATACTGAAATACTTCATATTGACACATAGCTTCAAAAGCTACTGAGTGAATTCTGTGAAAACTAATTGTTCCATGACATACACAAGTTGTTGCACTTGTGTACAGAAAACACTAGTGCATAATTACGTCTATGGTTCAGATTGAGCCCCTGAGCAAAACATGTTTGTTATATACTGACAGAAAACGTGAGCAGAGGTTTTCTTATCGTTCTACAATATAAACCACGTCAATACTAAGCAAAATCAATACTATTGTACAAATAACTTGATATTAAACCTACGAATTAGAACCGGTTACTATATAACCTAGAAGCAATTTTAACCATAAAAGACAAACAATAAGGTCAATAGGTGAAATTAAATGATTTTGATTTGTCCTGTTTATTCAATTGCTTTATTTATGTTAACGTTATACTGGAGCACACTGTGGGTCGAAATGTATTCCGTAATAAACATTTGCAAGCCTATGTTCTCACTCTATTTTTATCTCAACGTTTGCTGCAACACAGTAGAATACATGTATATACACCTTCTTGATCACAGACAAAAGAATACTTAAGCAAACTAATAAAGTGCCTTTAGCCGAAAATATTATGCAAGAATTTTGCAGAGCGGACTGAACTTCTCTCACGCACAAATCAATTCTTCTGCTTTATGCCTAGCAGGCAGATCAAAACCTTGAAATGGCAATGTCCGAGGTACTTGGGAGAAACTTCAATTCATTACGAATGAAAACCTATAAGAATTAGACTAACAGGTTTAACAACTGAGGCCTCCTCGAAATGTTATAGGTATTCATTGGAAACTATTTGGCTAATTAGGCTAATAGATTGAATGCTAACATCCCAGCCAACAGTTTGAATTTACTTTTAAGTGAATGGCTTGCTTTTCAAAATAACATTTTAGCGTTTTCATTCTTGAGTGGTATTCCATTCAGTTAGTGTATACCAAAACCCAAACTCAACTGCCGGTTTATAACTTATAATGTATCATATCCTAACGCAATTTGAAGGCTCATTTCAGCGCACAATTGTCTATCAAACTCGATATGAAAACAATATTACCTTTATACAACAAAGGAAGGACAGTTCAATTTCAAGCTGGACTACCTTCGATCATTGCCTCATATCCAAAAAATTTTTTGACTTTGTTACTACATTACCTAATATAACCGAAGAAGAAGACTTTATCAACAACTCAACCCCCTCGGAAACTGAAATAACTTCTCAGCATATACCCAATCCTTTGACTTCTGACATAGTATCACTTCCCATGGACATCAAGAGGATTTTGCGCAGTTACGAATTCGAAAGTATGCCCCTCTTCAAGAGCCGTGAAGAATACTTCGCTGCCATAGAAGATTTGGAAAATCTGTGGAAAAAGCTCGAATCATGCAGAAATGAAATCAAACTAAACAATATTCACGATAAAATTCATCATACTACATCATCTAAATCCGATGATAACAGAAAGACTGTGATATATTCCATATTAGAACGATTCCCTAGCCTTCTTGAAGCAAACTCAACAATTGAAGAAAACTTCAAGAAATTTAGCACTGAGCCATCGCCTAACAATGCTCTACAAAAGAAGAGCCATCCTGTAGTTCGAGGATGTGTACTTCATTTTCCAAAAAGAATGAGATTCGATGAAAATGTGAGGTGTTCATGTGACAATAACAACTAGAACTGAAAAGTTCTTGTTGATTAAAGCTTATGAAATAGACGTTAGTTTTCAGTATTGAATTTCCATTTATAACCTGTTATTTTGAAACGCTGTGCATTATTAAACTTCATTGTGTATGCTTAATATCCAATATTTAGTAGTTGTAAAAACCACTCCTTTAAAATACAGTTTGTTGATTCAACATTATCCACGTCAGAGAAACAGGAAACGGTGTTCAGCCTGTTCAAAGGAGTAGAAAGTCAGAAATTTGTAGTAGAGTAGGATCACCAAACCGTAAGTTGTTGTTCTGAAAATGTTGAAACGGATACGCACAAGAGATTCGACATTATAAACCGCCGCACTTTGTTTTGATTTATGGAGAGCCGAAATCAAAAAGTTGCTGTTAATTTCCCTAATTTGTTAGTTGATTACTAAAAAAGTACCTGAGTGGGTTAATTGGTCTCATGTTCGGTTATGATAGTTTCATATCAAGTCCCAAGAGGCATGGCCATGATTCGCGATGGTTTCAAGATAAATAATTTTTAATTCGCTTTCAGTGTCTATACTAGGAGATACTAAATTTTCATTTCACAAATACTCCGTTATGATTGGTGAAAAATTATTTAGTCTCATTTGAGAAGCCAATTTAATTGGCCATAAAATTTATTTTAAATTATCAACTAATAATTTAAATAAAATGTCGGCTCTCTTTTAAGTTGGCTCTTTTCACTTCAGCTCTCTTACAAGTCATCGGTTGAAACAAAAATTTAACTTGAACACTTGATTATTTATGAAGAAAAATACTTATATTGTGAGAAGTTCAGTCTGCTCTGCAAAATTCTTGTATAATATTTTCGGCTAAAAGCACTTTATTAGTTTGCTTAAGTATTCTTTTGTCTGTGATCAAGAAGGTGTATATACATGTATTATACTGTGTTGCAGCAAACGTTGAGATAAAAATAGAGTGAGAACATAGGCTTGCAAATGTTTATTACGGAATACATTTCGACCCACAATGTGCTCCAGTATAACGTTAACATAAATAAAGCAATTGAATAAACAGGACAAATCAAAATCATTTAAATTCACCTATTGACCTTATTGTTTGTTTTTTATGGTTACAATTGCTTCTAGGTTATATAGTAACCGGTTCTAAGTCGTAGGTTTAATATCAAGTTATTTGTACAATAGTATTGATTTTGCTTAGTATTGACGTGGTTTATATTGAAGAACGATAAGAAAAACTCTGCTCACGTTTTCTGTCAGTATATAACAAACATGTTTTGCTCAAGGGCTCAATCTGAACCATAGACGTAATTATGCACTAGTGTTTTCTGTATACAAGTGCAACAACTTGTGTATGTCATGGAACATTTAGTTTTTACAGAATTCACTCAGTAGCTTTTGAAGCTATGTGTCAATATGAAGTATTTCAGTATGTTATTTAAGTAATTCATAAAATTTTTAATAGCTAAGTATTCAATAACGCGGACGCAAAACTTCGTTAATCCATAAAGCTATGGTATCAAGAATAGTAAGCATTTAATGTATCAGAACGAAATTTAAAATAGGTGCAAGAAGTGAAGAGTTGTCCGTTCTCTTATGAGTTTCCTCCAGGCAAACCATTGAGGTTCTAAAATTACAAATTCGTTAAAGTAGTAATGAAAATTCAGCTTGTTCATTACTATTTGTTTGACAGGGAAGTATTATAAAACTTTTTTTGCATAGTCTAAATCTTTTTTTATGTCAGCTAGGCATTGTTTTACTTTAAGACTTTCAAATAAAAAACAAATTTGATGTGGAAAACGTTTCTTTTCTTTACCTTTGGTATATTTGCAGTTCCGTTAGGGGTTTCCTTTTTTGAGCGCCACGAAAAAAATTTTTCCATACTTCCTGTGAGGCCGCTGATTCTTAGCGTTAGTTGCAGACCAGTAAAGCTTTATTGAAGGTTAAGGTTTTGCTATATGATTACTCGTGAAAAAAAACTTTTTCTTGTACATAATGATTCAACCAATTATCGTTATAGATAGTAGTAAAATTCCATCTGGAACTTTTTTCTAAGAGACGTTTTTACATATTTCTCACATTGTTTAAGCTCAGAGATAATTAAAATACTGCATTAAAAAACCTGGAAATTAAATTAGCCTAATTGCTTCTATAATCAGGATTTGTTTTTTGCTGTTTTTTTGTCTTTGACTCAGTTGAAAGAACTCAAATCGCCTCTTCATAGCATCCATAACAAACAAACGTTTGAAAACATAGAAACCCTTTCGGTAAGATACCATCAAAACGAGGTACACAAAGCCAAGATTACTTATTAGCACATAGAAAACTAAAACACTAATTTCCAATAACTTTGAACACTTTAAACTTTGAACTTAATTTACTATGGATAGCAGGGTTTTAACACTGGAACCTTTTCCAGATTGACGAAAAGAATTTAGAAATGTACTTGTCAGTTTGATGATGGCATCAAAGCGCCTAATCTGATATCTACTGTCTGTGTTGACGGTTTTTATGGTAGGAAAAAATCAAAGTTAGTTGTGTTAACTGTTACCTAATGTGGTCATGACTTCAAATATCTCCATATTAGTTAATTTGCAATTTTTAAAGTTCATTAGCTGATTATTCTTCAGAGAAAATTAATAATTTAAGAAGTTGCACTGACCGCCCTTTTCAAGATTTACTGGAAAAATATGTCAACACTTCGGAAAATCATGAGTTTTTTCTGTTCTTTCCTCCAGAAAAATGCAAAATTATAGTCTTCAGGAATGCTTGTAGAACTCGTGCAGTAATGATTACATAACCGACCATGTGAACAGAGTCTATATAGTAAAGTAAACTATATCAAAAAGCTTTTGATATAGTTTACTTTACTGAACTATATCAAAAGCTTTTTTGACACATATATAGCTGTTGTTTAAACAGAATGTGAGAACGTGTTTCAATTGTTTTGCGTTCTCAACTTTATAACACAACTCAACTATTATGACGTAATTATCCCTTGAATACTATTTTTAGATCACAAACTCAAACTCAAACTCAAACTTTGACTTTAAATAGAGCGATAGGCCAAGATATCACATTTCATTATATTTGATAATTCCCAGTTACACGGTCCCCAATTATTGTGTTTTTAGTACTAAAAGTACTCTTTTTTCAAAAGTCAGTTATCCTTGAATAGTGTTTTTAGATCACAAATTCAGACAAAAACTCAAAACTTCAATTTTTATGTAAACCGATTGACCAAGCATCGCCATTTTATTTTACTTGCTTATCAAAATCCATACCGCCTCCGTTTGTTGAGTTTTGAATACTAAAAAAGTCTTTTTTATTTAAAAAAGTCAAGTTATCAATGAATACTATTTTTAGATCACAAACACGAACTCGAACTCAATGGTTCAACTTTCAGGTAAAGTGATTGCCCATGTTCACAATTTTATAATACTTGCTTATCCGAAGTCATACCGACATCGGTTGTTGAGTTTTGAACACTAATAAAGAAGAATGTTGTTCCATATTCCACGAAAAGTAATTCTCTGGAACCATTTGGTGCCCATTGAGTGTAAGCAGACGTTCAAAACAAACAAAGTGTGTTCACCTAAACACCTAAATTTAAAGTTTCAGCTCTCAAATCCAACAAGACTGTTTCACTTAATTTTGTTGAGAAACGTTTCATGAGGTTAATTTAATTTTAGATTTCATCAGATAAACAATGACCAATTGAAATTCAGTAAAATTAGGAAGAAGTTAATAGAACAAAAATAGCAAAATCACGGTCTTAGCTGTGAACACATTCTGAGCCGAAGCTAAGGTTAATATGAAACTCAACTAACACATGTCCTTCTGGCAAGCTATCCCAGCAGTTTTCAGTCTTTACAAATTTTTGAATGTAAAAATTCAGAAAAAGTTGTGTATTACCTGACAACTGAAACAACAGGTGACTCTGAATAAACATACGAAAACAACTATACAGAGTAAAACCTAAGTTTTTTGGATAAAGTAGGTACGTTGTAAAATGTTTGTTTCCATTAGGGTACACACTAGGCAATTTTGCGGAAGCTTGTTTCTATAAAGTTGATATTATAAATAGACATAGTACAACGCCATTGTGAACCTGTCAATGTTTAAGCTATACAATCTTTCATATTGGAAATTTTGAAAAAGTTATTGTTTCATATCTATCAATTAATTGCAAATGGAATCAGATATCAAACATTGAATGAAAAAAAAAAACAGCATTTGAACAAAAAGACATAAGTTTGTGACTGATCCCTCATAAGGGAAAAAGTATACAAAATTTGTACTTCAAAAAAAGAACATAGCAATAAAACTTATTTGAAGCTCTAAAAATCAGACTGGTTCGCGAAACAGTAAAACCCTACATTGATTTAATTAGTTAAATATCAACCTGATATATCGTACCATGGATTTTTAATTTGTTAATTAACAAGTTAACATTGAGTTGAAATTTACTGAGTTAATGTATACGACAAAGTTTTATCATATCTTTGAAAAAATATCAAACACTTAATGATTTGTTGAAAATATTGGCGGGTATATTCTATCGGTCTCTGTCAGTCAGGACAAATTAATTTGAGATAGATAAAAGCTTCTGTTGTTTATGCTTAACGAGTCTCTAGAGATAAAATTGTTTTCATTTTTTAGAAAAAACAGAAAAACATTCTTTTAAATAGTTAGAAACCAATAGGTAAAAATTGAAGGTATTAAAAGGAAGTAGTAGTAGGTACTAGTGTAACTTAGAACCAATAAATAGTTGTAGTAGTTAGTAATAGTATCTAGTTGTAGTTGTAGGTAGTACAATAGGTAGCAGTAGTAGTTGTAGTAGTAGTAGTAGGTACCAATTGTAGACAGTAGTTGTAGATAGTAGTAGTAGGTAGCAGTAGTGTTGTGTTCAATTCCGAGATTTTCGTCAGGCTTCATAACCCAATAATATGTTATATAGAATCTGCTGCTTTCAATTTCAAATTCCTTTGGATGTTACTCTTTCCGATGCTCTATCAAATATCGTTACGGTTATGTTATTCTAAAACGTCAACAGAACAAAAAGTAATCCAAAATATTAACACAGGGTTACTGAATGCACAGGAAATTTGATTCAAGAAAGAACAATAATGCACTCATTCGATTTGGTGGCTTGAGGTGCTCTGGTAATTTACTTCCACTGTTTAATAGTTGAGTATTTTTATATTCAGTATGTTGGAACCATTTACTGAAGAAGCGATTCGCTTTTGTTTAAGATTTCAGTGACAGCACGAATTATCCATTAGTGTTATTCCCAATACGCAAACAAGACTTTAACACTACTGACTGAAGCTGTTTCTAGCAACCCCCGCAGATACAGAGGTTGTGTTTCTTCTTGCTTAATTGATCAAGTGGCTGATTAACTTTTGAAAATTTAGCTATTTTTACGGTTCCAGTGGAAACTACTCTACATGTACATCATTACACTTTTTTTCTGATTCAAGCTTTTGATGAAGTCCCATCATTCTACTTTAATTGACTAAAAAGTTCAGTTGCTCCTGCGTATCATAGTTTTTCTACCAAATTTTTCGGTTTTTTACAGAATTGACTCTTTTTACTTGGCTCAATTTTTTGTTTATCTCTCAACAATTTATCTCAAATACATTTTTCCTGTAAAAAATCTTGCTCAATCCTAGAAGGTTAGCTGAATAAGTGTAAGGAAATATGTTATCAAAAAAAGCATGCTCAGAACATCAAAAAGTTGTTGTCGTCTTCGGTAGTGATATTTTGCTCGCCAATGTTTAGAGGACAGAGTTTATCAGCGCTGAAGGTCAAAATCTGTTTACAAGATATAATATTATTGGATCGTGGAGACAAATAACAACATACTTCAAGGCAATTAAATTGCCCTCCAGGGACTTATCTCCCTCTCTCTTGCTCTCGTCTGATTGCAAACATATAAATACATAAATACATAAACACATTCAGACATATATACATACATTCCACTGTATTGATATAGAAAAACATACACACATAAAAACAAAAACGTCTTGACAATTACACACATTTACAATTTCTACCCACCAACATAAAATTCAGCTTATACTCAAACAAACATATTACTAAACTTAAGCACAGTTATATTTACTTATAAACCAATATACACTTCCATATAAAATTCCAGTATATTCATTAATACGCATAATTATATACATAAAGATTTCATTCTTTCCTTTCATTCGATTGTTCATTCTGACATAAAAAATACAATTTTGAGAACATGCAAGCAAATATACGTACTTGTTTTGATATAAATATACATAGTTATATATGTATATAAAAAAGCAAAGCCAACCTTTCCACATCATACTGAACATTTGCAAATGTATTGTTAACAAAAACTGCTTCTGACTACTTTTTGACTTTTTTCAGACTACTTCAGAAACTGAGTTTTTCCGGTCCTACTTGGTTGAACAAATAAAGTCAACAAAAAATCAGTTTTGAGTGCTCTTTCATAGCGCATAATCCATTTCAGACCATTTTAGGACTTTAAAAGCTTTTGAAAAATTTTTCTCAGAAATTTAAATTTTTTACATGTTTCGACCCCTATACTTCATAGGTGAAAAAAAGTGAAGTCAACAAAAAATCACTTTCGAGTGCTCTTTAATAGTGCAAAATCAATTTCAGACCATTTTAGGACTTTGAAAAATTTTGAAAATTTTTTTTCAAAAAATTCGAAATTTTTATATGTTTCGGCCTTATACTACTTAGGTGAAAAAAGTGAAGTCAACAAAAAATCACTTTTGAGTGCTCTTTCATAGCGCAAAATCCATTTCAGACCATTTTAGAACTTTGTAAAACTTTGAAAAAATTTCGAAAAAAATTTTGAAATTTTTGAAAATTTTAGGCTTCTGATGTCTTATATTGGATTTTTTAAGTTTTCACCAAAAACATTTAGTGAGAGTCTAGAACGTAAGTAACACCTTATTTTATATACAGCGAACCTTGCAACAGCGGAAATCTGCCATTTGCTTGTTGGGGCGGGGGTTCGGACCCCACCCCCTACAAGACTTTTTACCACCGAAAAACTGATTTTCTCTTTGTGAAACAAAGTTTTTTGGATAAGTTTCGCCAGACTGCTTAACCCAAGAACTTCTCACAGGCTGGCGAAACTTAGCCAAAAAACTTCGTTTCACAAAGAGAAAATCAGTTTTTCGGTGGTAAAAAGTCTTGTAGGTGGGGGGGGGGTGGGTCCGAACCCCCCCCCCCCCTACAAGCATATGGCAGATTCTCTTACTACTTACCTCTGATCAGACGAGTTTTGAGCTCACTCATGTTCCCGGTACGCTCGAATTACATGGTCTGGAAAAAACTTCGAACGCACTTTCGTCTGGACAATGGTCTGGAACTTGTTGATCAGGGGTCACTTCGGTCTGGGACGGTCTGATCAGAGGCAGTTGTGAGCGCAACTTTAGTTTATTCAAAAACCGGCGCCGCTTTTTATGGCTCCCCTGACATTAATGGGGCTCATCTTGGTTTCTTCTTTCAACCACTGGTGTTTTTTCCTTTGATCTGTTGTCAAGATTTGTTCTTCTGCTTTGAGCGTCGCGTCCTGTATAGCTGAAATATATTCGAATTCTTCAGCCAGTTTCTTTTCCATTTTTGATCCTCAATGAAGCAGAATATCTTGTAATACAACATTTTTGGCTAGTCCAATCCATAATTTGTTGATTTTTGTAAGAATCATTTTGAATTTTGTCTTTTTTCATTGCTCAATTTCAACAGATCTCACATTTCTTTAATTCTCAACTTTTATTAGCATCAAAGTACAAACAGCTCTTTAGTTCAAATCTCAATGCCTTTTTTTCCACACTTGTACGACCGAACTTAGTGCTTCCTTTCTGGTTAAATGCTAACCACAATTCACGGTTACTTCTCTTCGTCTTAAAAATAACAATTACTTTACGGCCCAAAAACTGAACTCCATGACATAAAAACTCAACTGAAAGACTATATGCGGTCATTTTCCGTCATCGTATGTGGTCTCTGTCATCAATATAGCAGCCTCCGATCCTTTGTTTTATTGTGCATTAAACTGTTTGAGCACTGTGCTTATTGAGAATTGCAGTACAGAGTTCAAAAAATATAAATTGTACTTATATAAATTTAATAGGTTGCCTTAAGGCAGACGAATTGAGTCATTTTATATGGGTCAAAACTTTTTTTGTATTAAATCTTCAAATGGTTTTTACGTTTGAATAATAGATATTTTTCCGGTCCTTCCTAATATTATTCTATCCTTGTTTTTGATCTTGTTCAGAACTGTAATTGTCAATTTTTTTCACTTTTTATCCCAGCTTCAATAATGAATTTGTTCCATGAAGTTCACTGTATCATGCACCCTAAATCCCTAGGTTTTTTATTTGTAGAAGAAACAAGATCGAACTTATAGTTTTTTGGTCTTTGCTTGTAAATAGGCTTGTCAGTTCTCCTGAACCAATTTGTGTTCTGATGCTTTTTTGTCGATTGGAACTGAATTCACAAGCAATTGACAAAATTAGGCGCTCAAAGTCCAATAAAAAATCATTTTTATGACGGTATGATGAAATTCAATTATCAACAAAGCTTCAATTTTATTTTAGACAAGTCTTAATTTGATGGTTGAATTTAATATCAGACTTAAAGTTTTTCGTCTTCCGTTTTTTCATGTCTAATGGTTCATTCTGTTAGGCGGTCTATTCAGGTGCAACTACTGTGAAAATGGACCAGTACTGGATTCGAACCAGCATCTCTTACTTGCAAGCCTAGTGTGCTACCAATTACACCAACTGGTCTTAAACTCTCGAACTTGGGCGTCTCTTATAACCAATTCTCACGTTCTTTCTTGTTCCTCAAGGCTTCATTTCTCTAGCCAAGTATACGTTGAACAAGTAGAGCTTCTTGTCAAGCTGTGTCAAGCTTATCTTATGCACAATTTACATCAGGTTGTTCTCTCTCAACCTTCTAACACATTCCATTCAATTAGCTCTATGTGTATACCAATTTTGTTTTTTAAAAAAAATTAAGTGCAATCAAACCAAAGGAAAATAAAAAAAATTTAAAATGCAACTAATCCACATTGCAACTAGTCCAGATGCAACTAATCCACCAATTTTTGTTTTAAAAAAATTTAAGTGCAATCAAACCAATGGAAAATAAAAGGAATGTAAAATGCAACTAATCCACATTGTTTTGCTTTTGTTTTAATCCACAAATTTTGTTTAAAAAAATTTAAGTGCAATCAAACCAAGGGAAAATAAAAGGAATGCAAAATTCATCTAATCCAAATTGTTTTATTCCATTTATAAACACTCTCAAAATTCTCAATTAAGCTATATTTTGAAGAAATCATTGTTTCCTGTTAACTTTATCGGTTGTTTTGTGGTGAGTATTTGGAGAAATTAAGTAATTACGGATTGGTTGTCAATTTTAACGCTGTCCTTTTTGTTCACTATATTTCAGTTGTCCAAAATTCTTGTCAAAACAGGGAGTAAAAACTCTTAGTCGCAAGGAGGTAGAAGCAACTGTAGCTCTGACTAATTGAGGATAAGAACTTTAAGGGTAATAAAATATTTTCAATCTTGTAGTCAATTTTCTTAGGCTTTAGTGGAATGTAGTACTGTTGCTGTACGAAAATGAAATAACTTAGAAGAGTTGTAGTTTTTCAATTCTAGCGAAAATGGAAAATTTATAAGTGATCAGGAACCCAATGATAGTCAGTTTATGATGCAGCTGCTCTTAGTAACGGTTATTTGGAGGCTGTAAGTACAAAAAAGTTCATTATCTGAACAAGGCGGTTGCCAAATAGTAAGTTTAAAATCTCAAAATCTCGTACACCATAATGCTTCTCGTTTGTGATCAATTAATCACGTAAGCCTAGATTGATATAATTCAGCGGATATATAACACTATCGGCCGGCATATAATACTCAATTACAAGAGGGACACAGTCTTTCAATCCGTGACTTCATCCATTCAGATACTCAAGTACAAGAGAGAGAGAGAGAGAGAGAGAGGGGGGAGAGAGTCGCAAGATCCGCAATTGGCCAAGGTTTGTCACCGTACATTTTTCCAAATTCAATCAGACATTGGCACATATTTTGCAAAACCATCCTTTGTTGTGCATTCCGCGCGTTTTTTCGCGTTCAGATTGAGCTGACAAACCTAGTAATTGCTTCATCATAAATTCTTTCTAGTGGTAAACCCGGCATCTCGGGTTTATGGGCATGTAGGGTGCCATGATAATATTTACTTTTGCGAACAAAGATAGTTTGTATTGAACCCACTACTTTTTCCCCGACGAAAGGGTAGTTCTGAAGTTGGATTGTCCCAGAATGCGTCTATTCCCAAGGAAACTCTTTTATTTGCTGACTGTCGTTTTCTTCTAAATGAACACTTAATTCGCGGGGCGAGATAACGGTTTATTAATTTTATCTGATTTTGATTATCAAGAGACTAAATTACTTTTGAACTAGGCTTTGCTGCGCAAGAATCGAGAGAAAAATTTATGAACTGAATTCAAAGCCGGATTTATAACTGATTGAAATTTTCAAGAACTTAACAACAAGACGTCAATATATTAGATAAACATTTAATCATGAGGCGGGACTACTATGCATGATCAGGCATTGGATCAGAAGGCCCCACTTTAAACAGTATGAATAAATATTAAGATCAACATTTATCAAAATGAAAGGCAAACAAATTTGAACTAAATAATGCATATTAATTTTACTGCATTTAATTAGAATTGATTGAAATGTATGACACAACCATAGACGGCAACAACTATGGATATAACGCTGTAACCATTGTTGATATCTTGGAAACATTCTTAGCTTTTAACTACGAAACTGGTCGCTCCAGATCCCTTCAATTTACCAAAATTCAATGCGTGTACTAGATTTTGGACTAAGATTTAAATATTTTCCAATTCAAATTTTTTAACCACTTTTCTTAAATTCTACTATTTAAAATTGATATTTTACATCTTGATTTCTGAATACTTAACTTTTAGTTTATTAACGAGCCTCACATTGCTGCCACTGTTATGGAATTAGAAAGATCTTGAACGAATTCAAGCGTCTCGTTTTGGTCACACAACGCCGTCGCACGTCGCCAGTGAAGAGTTGATCATTTTTCCCTTTTTTCATATTTTTTCAATGAGTCATCAATAATACACACATCCTCATAATATTAGTTTGTGAACTATTAGATTGTGACCGATTTGCACTTTTTCACATTAATACTAATTTTTCAAAGATCATAATGCGCTATTGCGAAGGAATATGGAGATCGTGTTACCATTTGCAGGAAGATATTAATGAAGTAGAGTCGATTTCTCGTTGTTCTGACCCCTCTTGAGGGGGACGGAACTATATACTCAAATGGGGTTTTTTGTTCAGTCAATTTTGGCCGATCGATATATTCATCGTAGAGAGTTGAGATTGGTATCATTAAAAAGCTTGGCAAGCGTAGAATATGGAATGAAAAAGATTTTTTTGAATTTCGTTTTTTACAGGGAGATATTGAGGTTTAAAATTTCGAGAAAATAGAGTGAATTCCGTTGATTTTATTCACCTTTTTTTTGGAATTTTTAACTAAAATTTTGCCAATTTTGCTGAATATAAATAAAATTTTTCAAGAAAATGTTGTTGATTTTTTTAAAAGGGAAAAATAATGTTGGCAATTTTATTGAATTTTTTTGTCACAAAATCTTGCTCAATATTTCGCAAAATTCAGACTATTCCATCAAAAATAAAATTCTTTAGTCCACTCTGATTAAATTTGTAGACACTCTCAAAATTCTCAATTAAGCTATATTTTGAAGAAATCATTGTTTCCTGTTAACTTTATCGGTTGTTTTGTGGTGAGTATTTGGAGAAATTAAGTAATTACGGATTGGTTGTCAATTTTAACGCTGTCTTTTTTGTTCACTATATTTCAGTTGTCCAAAATTCTTGTCAAAACTAGGAGTAAAAACTCTTAGTCGCAAGGAGGTAGAAGCAACTGTAGCTCTGACCAATTGAGGATAAGAATTTTAATGGTAATAAAATTTTTTCAATCTTGTAGTCAAGTTTCTTAGGCTTTAGTGGAATGTAGTACTGTTGCTGTAGGAAAATGAAAAAACTTAGAAGTGTTGTAATTTTTCAATTCTAGCGAAAATGAAAAAAATTATAAGTGATCAGGAACCCAATGATAGTCAGTTTATGATGCACTTGCTCCTAGTAATGGTTTTTTGGAGGCTCTAAGTACAAAAAAGTTCATTATCTAAACAATGCGGTTGACCAAATAGTAAGTTTAAAATCTCAAAATCTCGTACACCTTATTGCTTCTCGTTTGTGATCAATTAATCACGTAAGCCTAGATTGATATAACTCAGCGGATATATAACACTATCGGCCGGCACATAATACTCAATTACAAGAGGGACACAGTCTTTCAATCCTTGACTTCATCCACTCAGATACTCAAGTACAAGAGAGAGAGAGAGAGGGAGAGAGAGAGAGAGAGAGAGAGAGAGAGAGAGAAGAGAGATAGTCGCAAGATCCGCAATTGGCCAAGGTTTGTCACCGTACATTTTTCCAATTTCAATCAGACATTGGCACATATTTTGCAAAACCATCCTTTGTTGTGCATTCCGCGCGTTTTTTCGCGTTCAGATTGAGCTGACAAACCTAGTAATTGCTTCATCATAAATTCTTTCTAGTGGTAAACCCGGCATCTCGGGTTTATGGGCATGTAGGGTGCCATGATAATATTTACTTTTGCGAACAAAGATAGTTTGTATTGAACCCACTACTTTTTCCCCGACGAAAGGGTAGTTCTGAAGTTGGATTGTCCCAGAATGCGTCTATTCCCAAGGAAACTCTTTTATTTGCTGACTGTCGTTTTCTTCTAAATGAACACTTAATTCGCGGGGCGAGATAACGGTTTATTAATTTTATCTGATTTTGATTATCAAGAGACTAAATTACTTTTGAACTAGGCTTTGCTGCGCAAGAATCGAGAGAAAAATTTATGAACTGAATGCAAAGCCGGATTTATAACTGATTGAAATTTTCAAGAACTTAACAACAAGACGTCAATATATTAGATAAACATTTAATCATGAGGCGGGACTACTATGCAAGAACTGGCAATATCAATAAAATTTTTCAAGAAAATGTTGTCGATTTTCTTCAAGGCAAAAAAAATTGTAGGCTATTTTATTGAATGTTTTTGTCACAAATTCTGGCTAAATATTTCGCAAAATTCAGACTATTCCCCCAAAAACAGCACGAAATAAATTTCTTTAGTCCAGTCTGATTAAATTAGTAGGAAGTGCGCACCCAAACAACACTAAAACAATCTTTCTAGACTGAAAATGGGACTATTTCTACTTCAGCATTCGTTGACAGTGCTCTGATGTTGAAACTTTGCCGTTTTTTGCTAACTTTATTCGTTGACTATCAAAAACGCAGCTTCTATTTTTCATTTTTTAACAAATAAAATATCTATATCTTTGACATTCGAAAAATTAAATGTTCTTTATGGACAATCAGTATTAGCAGAAATAGTTTTGTACCAATCTTGGACCGTTACAACCCAAAAATAATTCAGATTGTCATCAGTCGGTTTTTTATAAAAAAAATTCGATCTTTTTTATATTAAAATCTCATTAAATAACAAAACATTTCAAATCAAAGCTCACTAGTGATAGGTCCTATTGGCTTCCTAATTAACTCCAAATCAGTTTATGTAGTTGATTGCATGAAAGCTTATAGTCGTTTTGACTTTTAAAATAATCGAATTTTAAATAAAGAATGGTTTATTGAAATTTGCCTCGAATTTTCTCTTAATTTGGTCAACTCGTAGCTTAGAGTCAGCAATCAAAGAGTGTTTTTTTTCTATTGAATTCAATATCAGTCTTTATTAAGGTTTTACTCCTTAAGTTACTGTGTTCTGGCTTTGATACTACTAGAATTCACAATTTTTTTTTAATTTTTAGGTATTTGCCCATTTCTCATGTTTTCTAGTTTTGTCAATTTGTCGCGTTATTGGCAGTTCATATATCACAATATTCGCGTTCCAAATAACGCAAAAATGATGATATTTAAATCCTTAAAGATATAGATTGTGGTTCCTTACCGCTTCGACATTACTTTCTCGAAGAATTTAATTGAATTTTTTAATTTTGTCTTTAACTTTCGTTTTTACGTTTTTACTTTGTCTTTTTGTTCGTAATTAACTTCCTGTACAATGAACCGGTATGATTGGCATGAATAGATGAGCCGATATTCTGATATTAGAAGATAGATGATGGCTTTCATGACTTTGAAAACAATTGTTTTTGCAAAATGAAAAAAAAACGGTAACTTCGCAATTTTGTTCCTTTTATTGTCTGTTTGTTGCCTGGTCTCCTTAATGAAAGGTTAAAGATGACATTATTTTCGTTGAATGAAGGTATCAAAAAGGATTGGTGTCACAAAATCTATTGTTTTTAAAGATTTCGTTATGACTTTACTGGCTTCGACACGGGTTTTTCACAAAAAAAGTTAATTAATTTTTGATTTTTGTTATATTTGACGTTCTTTTTGTAGACGTAGGACATGTTCTGGATAAATTTAAGTCTAGAGGGCTTCCTTCGGAAGAATAAAAGAACCTATTCAATTTCTTAATTTTGTACCTAATGGCTTTCATGTCTTTGGAAATAATTTTTTTTTCAAAAAAAAATTATTACATGATCTTGCCTTTTTTCTTTTTTTCGTCTAATTGTTACCTAGTTTCATTAAAGAGAGGTCAAATAATACATATCAAGGGAAGGTGTCAAAAAGGATTGGTTTCACAAAATCTAATGTTTTTAAAGAATTCGTTATGACTTTACTGGCTTCCGCACGGATTTTTCACAAAAAAAAAGTAAAGGAATTTTTGATTTTTGTCATCTTTGACGTTCTTTTTGTAGACGTGAGACTTATAATGGCTAATTGCAGGTCTCAAGGGTTTTCTTAGATGAATGGACGAACCTATTTAAATTTTTCGTTTTGTAATTAATGGCTTTCTTGTCTTTGGAATTAAATTTTTTTCGAAAAAAAATAAGTCTTACATAATTTTGCATTTTTTTCATTTTTGTCTAAGTGTTACCTAGTTTCATTAATGCGCGGTCACATAATGCGTTATCGGTGTTCGACGAAAGTGCAATCGAACTTATTTTGAGGGCCAAAGTATGGATTTACGGCTTTGCCTTAAATAAAACGAATTACAACTTAATTTGTTTGTAATGCGACATTGATTTTATGTACTTCGGTTGCTGTATTTCTCTTTATCAAATTCCTCCACCGCTTCATCTTGCACCCCTGATTTTAGAGGCGCATATATTGATTTCTGCTTTTAAATACTTCTTTTCAAAGTTGTCTCTTCTGCTATCCTTCCTGTATAGCAAAACTAGTTTTGACTTTTATAGCCAGTTTCTGATTTTTCTGGTCTCCATCAAGCAGAGTTTTTATAAGCTTCACTGTTTGCGATGAGCAATTGTGACTATCATGTCTATCGGGTTCGTTTGTCTGCATTTTGTTAAATAAATAAATACTGTGATGGCAAAAAAAGGCCCTCAGTCTTCTTCCTCAATATTTGCAACTCCTTTTTTATAAAGTTGTTTTTCATGTGCTTTGTCCAAAGGTCGCATTGGTCTGGGCTATGTTTCTTTTGTCCAATCACAAATAAACTAAAGTCTATCTCTTTGAGGACTCTTCTCAGTATATGATGTTTTTTAAATCTCTGTAGAGCTTTGCGGGGAGTGATTTCAGGTGGGCACAGATCAAGTCGGGTACAAAATTGTTGTGTTTAGGCAACTGTCAATTGGCTATCAAGCCGTTGGCCTTTCAAAGCAACATCTCGGTGAAGCTATTTTTTTCTGATTTGTTGCCGTCAGATACTTCCGATGAATCATTGGTGAAATCTGTCGACTTGTTATCAAACTGTTGGCCACTTCGAATTATCCGCTAAGACAACTACCATTTTTTAATTCCTTGCTATTTGATAGAATTGTGAATCATTGATGAAATCTGTCGGTTTGTTGTAAAGCGGTTGGCGTGTTCTATATATCATTTCGCAGAATTTACCACCATCATAGTTCATTGCTGTCTTAAAATTGTGCGGCATCATCACAACTGTATCTATTGTGTCTTTAAAAAATCTATGTAGAACCACCTTGCTTAATTAAAAGTAAGATTGCTTTGTTAAAGCGCCCGTTTGTTGTTCTCGGCGTCGTTAACTGTTTCCTATACGTCCCAGGCCTAGGCCTCGAATTATGAAAAGACTTTAAAAGTCTATTAAGGGGGGGGGGCAATATTGACTATAATTACACGGTCGAGCTTTTCAAAGTAGTGTAAGCTCAAAGTAGGCAATATTTTTTCAAAATCAAAAGATCATAAAGAGATCTCCAGAAACAGCACTATTGGGAAGTTTCGAGCCATAATTTTTTGTTAAAAAGTTTAAACTTTGGTTGACACTGGGTTTTCTTTTCATTGTCCAATTCAACAGCTTTTAATTATTTGGTTCTAAATTTTTAAATAGAACAATTGCACAAAACTTCAATGATCAACCCGTCCTTTATGTCTTGAAAACAAATTTGCTCAATTTTGAATGCATTTTGTACTAATGCAAACTTGCATTAGCAAATTTCAAAAATTTATTTTTTTGTCCGTAACTAGATGAAATTTTGGTAGCAGCATCCTATCTGGTCGAATGCCGAACACAGACCGCAGTCCTTTTTCCTCGTCCTGAAAAAAACAATTAGTATTATGATCATAAAAACAGAATTTCATTACCGAAAAAAAATTATATTGGAGGAAGTTACTCTCAAAAGAACTATGCAGCAATTTTCTGCTTGATAATAGTCACTGTCACTATTGTTGCAGCTTGCCTTCCCGAGTTATTGTACTATAGATTGGTTCGGATAAAAGTGCCTTTTAATTGAAATTAAGAGTTCAAAAAACTAAAACATTTTCGAAAAGCTTGATAGGCATTTTTGAGGGGACAATTTGAATTTAATAGTAGAGTCCATACATGTAAGAGTTCCAGAAATGTAAAAATGGTGTTTAAATTTGAATAAAATTTCAAATTTCAATCCCTTCCAATGCATTAATATCAACCTGTTAATGAAACTAAGTAGACACTAATATAGTTTTTTCAGTAAAGCTCGAAAACCCAATCGTTTACATCCAATATTTTTTTTACCTCTGAACACCTGTGTCAGCAAAGACTGCACTGATATTTCAAAAATCAGCAACATCATGTACCCTTAAGCCTTAGAATTTTTTTCTCATAAACAACTAGCACATACGACATCAAGCTTTTCATACTTCACTTTCAGGTAGTCTTATTAGTGCTTCTAAATTTATTTAACCTTTGATGCTTATGTGGTGACTACAATGAAAAAAACCGCAGGAACAAAATTAAGGTGTGCTAACAAACCAACAACAAAAAGTTTATTAACCTTGCATCTTCAGCTACACAAGACTAATTGTTCAATGATTTTGCTACTTTGATGTGTACTGCTCTGGTTGTAAGACTAATGAGAATGCAAGACCAACTGTTCAGGTAATGTTGCGAAAAATTTGCTTTAATCTGTCGCTGTCGGAACTAATCCCAATCAAAAAGGGAAAATGAGATCAAATAATCATCAAGTCTCGTTCATTATAGTTTGGCATTTGTGTGCGAATCGAATTTACCTTCCTGAGTCAACAATTGAAACATCTTAACACAAATTTTCATCGGGAGTTCGGCTGTTCAACGATGATCTCCTCTACCGAGTTTGGTAATCTCCTGTACCGAGTGACAATCTGCCTTCGTACAGATTGTCACGATGTGCTCTCTTCAAGAGAGTTTTTGAGACTAGATACTTCTCTGCATACATTTTTGTGTGCTTCCGTTGTAATCGACTTTCACATGTTTATATTGACTTTTCACTGGAATTAGGCTGTTTTCTTCCACAAAAAGTGCAAATGGATAATGTTCAATTTTTTAAACTTCTTTGCGGCAAGTTTTTGGCTTTGAAACAATTGAAATATTTCAGTTCGCCTTAATCTTGGCTTCGATGAATTGATCTTCTTGTTTTGTTTTGAACCTCAAAAAATGAACAATGAAACTCATCATTCGGCTTGGGATTCTGCTTTATTCTCCAGTCAAAGGTTTTGGTGCATTTTAACCCTATATATTTTGTTGCCTGTTCCTCGTCCAAACGGTGCTCTTGACATCAAGGCTCTCACCGCTTTTCATGCACTCCTTGTTGCAAAATTGGCCAATCCAGGCAGACAGATTAAATAACTCTCCACTGGGCATTCATCTGATGCCTACATCGACAGGGTAATTCTCACATTTAACAAGTCTTTACTGATCCAATGTAAGGTTTTCAAGCAGTTTTGCTGTTTTTAACAACAAACTCTTGTTGTTTTTTGTATGCAGACTTTAGCAAATGAAGCATTGCTGATGAATCTGTCCAATTTTTTTGTAAAGTCTTAATTCAATTTCCGCTTTCTAAGACGAACCTCATTAACATCACCATGAAGTCCTAATTTCGGGATTATGAGCTTTTTGATAGACAGCACAGTTCCTGACATACAGATCAGTTTTCAAGTCCTCATATAGAATTGCTAGGATGCACACTCTACTAATATATGCAGATATAATTATACTCAAATTTCTGAATGAGAATTAAATCTGTTTTCTTTAAATCATCCTTATTTCACTCAACACAGAAAACTTCTCACGGAAAAAAGTCTTTGAACGTTCTCCTGACTTTCTTCTATGACTTTCGCACGGCTGCCCAAAGGTCTTTAACTTGAAACTGCACCGAAGGATGAACATACTACAAGTGTCTCGAAAACTGAAGACATGAAGGCTAAAAAATTTCTCTAAGTTGGTTTTGCTGAAACATCTGCACGTTTTCCAGACTTGCATTGCTATTCTATGTATCACATTTAATCTTGTTCGTTGTCAAAGATTTCAAATTTGCTTGTATTGCCTTTTTTCAGGGATTCCGACATGATTCCATTGTAAAAGGTTATCCATTTTTTCAATTAAAAACCGTTTTTGCTAAGAACACTCCGCATTTTCTGGTATATCTCAGTTCCTTCCATGATGCTCATGGCTGACTTGAGGACTTAGTTCTCCTACTAACATTGCTTAAAGGTTTTGACGTGGTTTTCGTTACTGTTCAATTTTGTTTTGTCAGTTGATGTAGAGCACAGTTTGCACCAGTAGGTAGGCTTTTCGCCCCCGAAAATATGTAGCGTGTTTTGCCTAAGTTTTTTATCTCTATTTTCATGTTTTTTCTGTTTTTTATCTCAAAGAAATCCCTCAAGGAGTTTGTAAATTCATTGTCTAATTTTGCATTAAACGCTTTATTATGTACTGGGAAACAACGTATTAAAAAAATTAACTCCAATAAATGTAATATCATGCCTGATTATGATAAATACTTGTCCTTCAGTATTTCACCGTGAAAATTGCTGCGTTGCACACTCTCCTGGCCTTTTCAAACTTATTTAGAATGCTAATGGGTTGATGTTTCATTTATCATTAAGGTTTGTCTTTGGTTCGACTTAACTCTGACTGCTCAAGTTATTGAATAAATTCTGCTTTAGCGTGCGCATCAATGGAATCATTTCTGTACCATTTCATATTTCTATAGACGCCATTCTAGAGACATGAGTTGGCCCATTATAGTTTGCTTGGTATCTTCTTGTTATTTTAACGCCCGATGAAAATATGTTTGTGCCGTTCACTAATGAACTTAAGGATTAGTTCCTGTGTCTTGTTTTCGCCTCGAAATACCGATGGCCTCACACTTTGAAGCGTATGACTTTTTTTATACCACTTTCTCAAATTTTCCCTCGATCTGTTATCTGTTATCAATGTTGCTTTTGTAATAAATGTCTTTGCTTCCTTTGCTGCGAGATGTTTGCGTTGGGTGCAAAAACTTTGCAATTTCATGGCATACATTACACCTTATTGCTTTCATCTTTTGAAAACTATGGTGAGCTGTATGTTGTAGCAGTTTATTATAATTTTGTTTTAACGTCACTTAGATCAAAAGGTACATCTTGTCAAGTTCTTCAGTTGCCGTCAAAGAAATTAAATTCTTGCATATGCACTTTATGGTCATCAGACTTTTTTTTAGGTACATAGGCTTCCATTGCGGTCAAAAATTAAGGCCTTTTGTGAACTGAATTAACACTCTGCGGTGTTTTGGTATAGCCATCTTGCGATCTATGGACTTGACGATACTGTTAAAATTATCTGTTTATACTGGAGGATACAGCCCAATACAGTGCGGCCCAATACAGCCGGTTGAGCAAATTTGTTGCAGAGAAAATGACTGAGAGTCCCATCCCGGATATTGCTTCTCTTGCTTGACCAGTCGGACAGGTCTTCCGGTACTGCCTTTTCTCATTATCGCTAATCAATATGTGATTGACAACGTCCAAAAATCCTTACTTCTCGTGTCATTACAACTGATTTTAGGAAAACTTGGTTAATTTCAGTTTGGGGTACCCTAGCGAATCGCCTCTCATTACCGGTTGATAAATGACTCAGGCAGTGGTTTGATTCGCAGTGCTCCTACTTTGGCGTTCGGCATATTTGTTGCTAGAAATGTCCCGGGATTTTGGTTTCTGTGTATGTTCCTGTGTTCCTATTGCTCGTTATGCTCAAATCTTAATTTCGGTTACAAAATTTGCTCATCCGTTAATTTGATTGACTTGGGAGTTTCTGCTTTCTTTGTTTTTATAATTGTCAAGTTTGGGCAGAGGATACTCTGTCACTCGTTGGCGTTGCGAAAATTCATTTTTTCTTCGTGATCCAGAAAAATTGTGTTGTTGTTTATGTCTGTTCGGTTTTGACAAGTCAAACACAACAATTTCAGATAAAGGCCGTCTGAAGAGTAAACTTTTTAGGAAAAGACTCCTACAGAATTTTTACTTCAAAACTATTTGTTTGACGTACACTTTCCACGTTGTCCACTGCTGATCCAGCTGATCTTAAGCGCCTTTCTTTCAGTTTTAAGTAGAAATCACACTGTGGGATGAAATTATCCCAATTTTCTCAAAAACTGAAGACACAAAAGTTAAGGCATTTATCTAAGTTAAATTTGCTGAAATCTTGTGCATATTTTATGAATTGAGTTGTAATTGTCCCTATGAGGATATGATTCAGTCCAAAGATTGAGATTGAGTCCTGTTTGGTGCCAAAGTGTTTAACTCTGCTTTTCGACCGTTTTCTTCTGGGATTAGGAACATGATTTCATTGTAAAAGGTTATCAATTTATTTTCACCTTTGCTGAGCAAAATCCGCTCTTTCCGGTATATCCCATTTCATTCACTTGTGATCATCACCGACAGGAGGACTTATCTCACGCAAAAATTTTGCTGAAAATATTTGGCGTGTGTTGCATTACTGCTCATTTGATGCAGAGCATAGCTTGCACCAGTAAAAAAGCTTTTTGCCTCCAAAAAACTCCTATGATTCAATGTTTTTTATCAAAATTCTACCTCAGAGAAGTCTAAGGCATCGGTTGTCTTCCATTTGAAGACTACGAACCGAAAGACAAAAAAATAATTTCAACAAATGTGATATCATGACTGGTACTTATAAATACCTCTCGTCCATCGTGATATTTGCTGCGTTTCACTTTCTCCTGGACCTTTCAAGACTTTGCAAAATGATAGCCGGTTGTTGTTATATATACAATTGAAGTTTGTCTTTATTTCAAGTTAAATTTGATTGCTCAATTTATTGACTGTTTTCTGTTTTGACTTCCGCATCTATGATATCACTTATTTAGCATTTCGTCTTTCTATAGACGTTGTTCTAGAGACATGAGTTAGCCCATTACGGTTTGCTTGGTAACTTCTTGTTGTTTTAACGTCGCTCAAGTATGTCCTCCTGCCGTCAATTGATGATTTTAGGATTCATTTCCTATGTCCTGTTTTTGCCTTGCATTACCGGTGACATCAGAATTTGAAACGCATTAGTTTTTATTCCACCACATATTCAACTTATTTCTTGATCTGTAATGTGCTATGAGTGTTGCTAATATTACAAGTGGCGTTGGTTCCCTTGATGAGAAAAAATTGAACCGGACTCGAACACTGACTCGAGTTCACGGCATACACTATGCATTTTTCTTGTCATTTTTAGAAAACTATGGGAAGTTGTAGGTCGTACCAGTTTTTCCGCAAATTTGTTTGAACCTCACTTGTATCGAAGGTACGGCATGGCAAGTTCTTCATTTGCGGGCAAAGGATTTTACATACTTGCATATGCGCTTTATGGTCATCAAATTGTTTTTTATGTACATAGGCTTCCCGTACGGTCAAAAATTGAGGCTTTTTTAGGACTGAATTGGCACTCTACGGTCTTTTAGTCTAGCCATTGTGTTATTCATGAATTTTTGTTCATACTGTTAGAACTTTCTGGTTAGACTGGAGAATGAGTGTGTATCTTTTTTGCAGATTGCTCATCATTACACACGGCTTAGCTGTTTTTTTGCAGGGAACATGAGCGTGGGAGTTTTGCTGTGAGCCAAATACCAATCTCTGATATTGCTGCGTTAGCTTGCTTGACAAGTTTTCCGGTGGTGCATTTTTGCATTATCGCTAATCAGATTTTACAACGTCAAGAAACCATGACTACTCGAGTTACTACAACTAATTTCTGGAAAATTCGGTTAATTTGATTTTGGGATACTTTCCTAAACCACCACTCTTTACTCGCTGATAGATAATTTAGGTAATAGTTTAATTCACAGAGGTCCTAATTTGGCGCTCTGCATATCTGTTGTTGAAAATGTCCCGAGATTTTCTGTGTCTCTTGGTTTCTGTGTCTCTTTCTGTGTTCTGATTGCTCTTTATGCTCAAATAAAAATTAAGGTTACATAATTTGCTCATCCGTTATTGTGATTGACTTGGGAGCTTCTTTTTTTCTGTGGCTGAGGTTCTCTGGCAACCCGTAAAAAAGCGAGAACTTTTTGGGATCCTATAAAATGGTGTCGTTTTTCATGGCTGTCCAGCTTTGACATTTCAAAGACGACTTCGTCACATATTGGGTGACTGAAGAGCACATTGTACATTTTAAGGAAACAACTTCAACCGAACTTTCATTTTCCTCACGGGTTGTCTGACGCTTTCTACATCGTTCAGTGCCAATCCAGTTGTTCTCAAGCGCCTTCTTTTCACTTTTAATTGCACTGAAGAATTAACATATCCCAATTGCCTCCAAAACTGCAGACACGAAGGTTAAAACATTTCATATTTGCTGAAACTTTGTGCACATTTTTATGAATTGCGCTTCAATTGTCTGTATGAGGATCTTAATTCAGTCCAAGGATTGAAGTTGAATCCTGTTTGGTGCCAAAGTATTTAGCACTGCATTTAGTCCGTTTTCTTTTGGATTAGAATCATGATTTCATTATAAAAGTTATCCACTTCTTCAATTTAAATCCCCACTTAGGAAGCAATTTCCGTATTTTTTGGTATATCTCAGTTCCTTCCCTTGGCTTGCATGACAACTTGTCTCAAATAAAAACTTTGCTTAAAAATTTTGGCGTGCGTTGCGTTAGTGCTTATTTGATGCAGAGCATGGTTTGCACCAGAAGGTATGATTATTGTGCCAAAAACGTGTGGTGTGTACTCACATGACTCAATTTTTTTAATCGAAATTCTAACTCAGGGAAATTTTAGGCTTCAATTGTATTCAATTGGGAGAGAATTTTGTAATTTCATTCTTCTGAATTTGCATATATGCTCTCTTGTTTACTGCGAAACGAGAAACAATAAAATAGCTCAAGCAAATGTAATATCGTGTCTGGTCCTGATAAAAACTTGTCGTTCAGAGTTCCATCATTGTATTTGCTGAGTTTCACAGTCTCCTGGACTTTTCAAAATTATGCAAAAAGATAGACGGTTGGTGTTTTAAACACAATCGATGTTTGTCTTTATTTCGACCTAACTTTGATTGCTGAAGTTATTGAATGTTTTTTGTCTTGACGTCTGCATATATGATATCACTTATGTATCATTTCGTCCTTCTATATACGTTGTTCTAGAGATAAGAGCTGGCCTATTACGGTTTGCTTGGTAACTTCTAGTTGTCCTAACGTCGCTTATAGATATCTTCCTGTCGTCGAATGATGATTTTAGGATTTATTTCTTATGTACTGTTTTTGCCTTGATTTACCGGTGACCTCAGATTTTGAAGCGAATGAGTTTATATTCCACCGCCTATTTAACTTATTTCCTGATCTGTCATGTGCCATAGTTGTTGCTAGTATAACAAGTGTCGTTGCTTACCTTGATGAGAGAGGATTGAACTGGACTCAAACAATTTGCGATGGCATACACTATACATTTCTCCTGTCATCTTTAGAAAACTTTGGGATGCTGTAGGTTGTTGCAGTTTTTCCGCAAATTTGTTTGAACCTCATTTGTATCGAAGGTACGGGATGGCAAGTTTTTCATTTGCGGGCAAAGAATTTTAAACACTTGCATATGCGTTTTGTGTTCATCAAATTATTTATTATGTATATAGGCTTCCAGTTAGATCAAAAATCGAGGCTTTTTTTGGACTGAATTTGCACTCTGCAGTCTTTTAGTCTAGCCATTTTGTTATTCATAAACTTTTGTTGATGCTGTTAGAACTTTCTGGTTAGATTGGAGGATGAGTGTATATTTTATTTGCATAGCGCTGATCAATTCACAAAGTTGAGCAATTTTTTGCAGGGAACATGAGCGTGCAAGTTTTACTGTGAGTCAAATCGCATCCCGGATATTTTTACAACGTCAAGAAACCATGACAACAAGATTCACTACAGCTGATTTATGGAAAACTCGGTTGATTTGTTTGGGATACCCTCCTGGACCACCACTCATTACAGGCTAATTGTTACGACGCCTCTCTGAGGGGGGAGGAACTATAAACTCAAACGGGTTTTTTTTTGTTCAGTCAATTTTGGCCGATCGATATAATAATCGTAGAGAGCTGTGAATGGTATAATTAGAAAGCCCGTCCAGTGTAGAATATGGAACTAAAAAGATTTTTTATCATTTTTTGTTTTTTATAGGGAGTTACAGAGGTTTAAAATTTTGTGAATATTAGACGTAATTCAGCTACTTTTTTCACATTTTTGACCAAATTTTCGTCATTTTGACCAAATTTTCATAATTAATGCCAAAATATTTTAAAATTTTGTTAATTGTTGGGTTATTTAATTTATCTTTAAAGATAGAGGAGGGTTGCTGAACTGCTGGATTTGAGTTTTTCGGTTAGAATTCATGCTAATTTTTTCAAAATTCAGAAATTTTTTGCCGAAAAAGGGTTCCTTTTAACCCAACTTGCTTTAAATTTGCTGGAAGTAGACACCTTTAAATTGTAACCATAATCTTTCTAATCTCAAAAAGAGCTAGTTGTACTTCAACTGGCTATAAGAGTCTTCTGAAATTATTATTTGGCCAATTTTTTGGCAAATTTGTTGTCGATAAATATACAAAATGCATTATTTATTTTTGACAAACTGACAATTTTGTATAGAATAGATCTATTTTGCACCAATTTCAATGGTTGAGTGTTTTGTTAGACGTTCAGCAATATCTGGGCTGATCTTGATCTCACCATGAATCCATTTGATGAAATTTTTTTAGATTGGGGCGCGAACTTTTTTTTTACAAATATTTTCCGCTATGTAAACGTTTTTTATGTAAATTACGGACATGAAATTCAAATCAGGGCTTAATAATTGACAGATATTGTTTACAATAAATGAGACCGAGCTACATTTTTTTATGTTTTCAGAATTAAGCGCACGGTTTTCATGGCTCTGACGAATTCTTTTCGTAAAGATTTTTTAAAGACTTCTTGCGTTTTGTTTTCATTTCTTATGATTTTTGTAGTTCAATGACTTAGTGTCCCCAATTAAATTTCTATTTCTTTTTAAGAAGGTATAAAAGAACCTAGACATTTTTTTCAGTAGTTATCTAATGTCTGTTAGGACTTTGAATATATATTTTTTTGAAAAAAGGTCGGTGAATTTTGCCATTATTTTTGTTTTTTCTCTCACCTTCAGGCGCATTCTCAGTAAATACAATTGGAAACCGACTACCTTTGATAATAAATAAATTTCGGCAAGGGTTTCAAATTCAACTAAATGTTTCATTATTTTGATACTATGTGTTTTCAATTTTTGATTTTTTTAAGCAAAATTGCAAATTTTATCTTTATTTTGTTTCCTTGTCGAACTATCACATTATTGACAAGTCCAATTAAAAGAAGGCATTGTAGGGAAAATGCACAAGGTTGGCAAAAGGCGTATCTAGTATGTTAATTGTTTTTGTTGAAAAGTTATGCTTTTTGGGCTGAGACACAGTTATCTCGCAAAACTTTGTGGGTTTTTGATGTTGCCTAAGTTTGTCTTTCATCTCGCTGTGGTACGCCATTTACCCAATAACGATAGACCTTAATTGCTTCCAAAAGACGTATAACGCAACCGAGCTGGAGATTTCAACTTAAAGCTGTTTGTTCTAACGACTTTCGAATTAAAATTTAAAAAAAAAAAAGATTTTTTTTTCATTTGTCTTCTTTTCTCTTTTATTTTTGTCACCATGTTACTCTATCTCTCTTATTAGAGATTTCAAATACTTTTGTTGAAACGAAATAAATATTGGCGCTTGGTTACGCGTTGTAACTGATTGCTTCGACCTTGTAGTTTAATTAAAATTTTCGAGATTATGTACAATTTTTGGTTTTGTTTTTGTTGTCACGTCGAAGTAGTCCTTTTATAAGGAGGATTCGTTGATGTTAAGATGAAAACAAAATAGTGATCTACAGTTCTTGCAGGTTAAATCATATAATTTTGCATTGAGCAGTGTTATGTTGCAAAATTGTTCGAAGTTTTGGCTTCTTTATGAATTCGTTTGTTTGTGGGCTCGTTACTTAGTCTCAATTTTTACAGGTCCAAATGGCTTCCTGAGTTGTTGAAACTTAATCCATCGCTTTTTGTTGTATTTTTAGGTCTTTTCTGACTTTTGAATGTATCTGTTTTGAAAAATAAGTTTGGGTTTCTGAGCTTCGTTTTTTTATAGAGTTTTTCGGTTGATTTGTAGCTCAGTCTCTGTATAAACAGGTAACAATGCGTCTCCCGTGAGCTATAATTTCATCGTTATAACGGCTTTATTTGAAATTGTTCGTTTCTTGGCTTGTTACTTTTGCTACCACGGGATTTGGTAAAATGTTATATTTTTATATATTTGTATATTTCATAAAATTTTTGTTTTTTTTTTTAAATTATAACAATAATCGTTGGTCCATTGGCATTGAAAATTTGCGCCGTCGAACATTGGATAGTGACTTGTCTCAATTGCTTCCTATGTAGTTATAAATGAACATTTTAGTGTTTTCAGTTGATATCTAATGACAATAATAATTGTGCAATTAATTGTTTTCAAAAATGGAAAAGTATTTTTGAACTTCGCACTTATTTCCTCCTTTTTGTCTACCTGTAAACCAGTCGCGTTGGGGACACGTCCCATGTCTTTTCTAATGAAATATAGGTTTAATTGTTTTGGTTTTTATCTGATGCAAGTTTGATTTTGTTATGATTTTTTTATTATAGATTTGATAATATATTTTATTATAGACTTTATTATAGTTTTGGTCGTAAATAATCTTTGTTGTTTGATTTTCATTTTTGTCCTTTCTATTTGTCCTGAGTTTTTTTCATCAACAATTTTCATTGGCCCTCTAGCATGGCGTTATCGTGTTTCATTGGTTGTTTATTGAACGATGTGTATGTTTTTGAAAGTTATCTATCGCTTCATTATTTGGTAGCCAATTAAGTCAAGAATGTGGATGAGCGGGGTCGGAACATTTTGTGCGTACGCACATCGCCGAGCCGCCTTGTTAATAAAATAGTCAGTAGTTTGATTCACAGTGGTCCTTATTTGGCGCTCTGCATATCTGTTGCTGGAAATGTCTCGGAACTTTGATTTCTGTGTCTGTTTCCGTGTTTACTCTTTATTATGAAATCTAAAATTGGGTTACACAATTTGCTCGATTGACCTATGAGCTTCTGTTTTCCGGTGGTTGAGGTTTGTTTATTGTCAAGTTTCCGCATAGGATACTCTGTCACCCGGTGAATACTCGAGATGACTTTGGGATCTAAAAAATTGTGTTGTTTTTCATGCCTCTCCAGCTTCGACAATTTAAAGACGATAGTCAGATAGTGGCTGACTGAAAAATACATTTTAAGACGACTGCACCCGAACTTTCATTTTCCCCACTGGTTGTTTGACGTTGTCCACTGCTGATCCAGTTTCTCTTAAGCTCCTTCTTTTCGGTTCGATCTCGTGGTATCGCTTCTCTTCCTCTCCCTCTGCTTTCTCAGGTTTCTTGAGCTCTTCCTCGTCCTAATGGTTACTTAAACTAATTTCCTCGCGTTCACTCTATGGCGCTCGTTGTTTTTCCCCACAGCCAGGGCACTAACTCTTGTTTCTCAAGATTTTTAAGTCCTTCTGAGGCTTTTAATGGTCATCCCTGGTGGATATTGCTTGCTGACCATTATTGCTCAATAATCTCTATGGTACGTACAATTCACATCCCCGTTAAGCTACTAGGCAAATGACTATCAATCTCGTGGAATTTAGTACTCATTCGGTCATTAAAAATAGTGTATTTTTGACCAATCGAAGTTTTTTCAGTCTCGTACTGAAGTTTGCAAGATTTCAGACATTTTTTTTGCTAAAGTTCTCTAAAAAACTCTTTTTATCTAGAAACTTTGTAATAAATTAGAGTCAATTTGACCCCCAACTACTGTTAGTAACAGTGTCTTGAAAATGTAAAAACAAATGAGGTAGTCACGTTCGTTGGGTTTAGATATTGCTTAGAAGTAAACTTGGCCATGCATGTGTTAAAACTTATGGTCTCTTGTGGTGTCCCTTCCCGAAATAGGGAGGATTTAGTGTCTTTCGATCCAATTTTGTAAATATTTTCAATAATGATTTTTTAACAGTTCATTCAATTTTTAAAGCTTTTAAACTAACACTTATTTCCTGAAGTCATGAGTTTTTCTATTGTTTTTTATAAAGCCCACACTACCGTCCTCGTTTTTGTCCTCTAAAACATTGTAATGGAATACTGGTGCCTTGTTGCTGATTGTGCAACGCCATCGTCCGCCACTGAAGGTGTGAATTATTCGTCCCTTTTTCGATTCACATCAGTTTCATCTGTTTACTATTTCCAAGAAAGTTTTGCAGGTTTTTAATGTCTAAATACAGTTTTTAAACGCAGCTGTTTAACGCAGAACAAAAATTCCTCGTGCGACTAAACAAAACAAGCCAAATCCATTAAATGTCTTTAAGTGGGTCATTCTGACAGCTGAACATGTGATTGACTCACAGGAACGAACTTGTTCATACAAGATAAAAACGCTTCTAAAATTAATATAAGAGACACTCAATTGTGAGCTAAAACTCAACAGTTTGATTCAGAAACAAGATTCTGCATTCATTGTTTATGAGATGTTAAGTTTTCATATGAAGGCACAACTAATTTTTGTTTTCTTAACCAAACTTTTAGTTTAGCCCTCACTCTTATTGTTTGAACATTATCTTGTTTGAACAAAATCTTTCCTGTGAGTCAATCACATATAGCTATCAGAATGACCCATGTAAATATATTTAATGTGATTTTTTGGTTGTTTTAGTCTAGTTACACCAGGAATTTTTTTCGGCGCTAAACAGCTGCATTTAAATTCTGCATTTAGACATTTAAAAAACCTGCAAGTTTCTCTTAGAAATACTAAACCGATGAAACAATGTGAATCGAAACACGAACGAATAATTCACATTTGAAACGACACAGTTCATTTTGGACTTCTTGATCCCCTTATTTTCAACTCTTGCTTGACAAGAAGACCTCCCAACTGTTCCACTCTTCGGTACTTGTTGACTTCTGTTTTAATAATAATAATAATAATAATAATAATAATAATAATAATAATAATAATAATAATAATAATAATAATAATAATAATAATAATAATAATAATAATAATAATAATAATAATAATAATAATAATAATAATAATAATAATAATAATAATAATAATAATAATAATAATAATAATAATAATAATAATAATAATAATAATAATAATAATAATAATAATAATAATAATAATAATAATAATAATAATAATAATAATAATAATAATAATAATAATAATAATAATAATAATAATAATAATAAAAATAATAATAATAATAATAATAATAATAATAATAATAATAATAATAATAATAATAATAATAATAATAATAATAATAATAATAATAATTTTGGTTCCTGCGTAATCGCAGCGGAACAGCATTAGGCCTGCAGTAGCCTGTTCTCAGCTTCCCTTTTTCTTATTATTCCCCACATTTCAGACTATTCTTTCTATGAGCAGCATCGCTCTTTTTTTGGTGACTATGGCCACTTTTGTTTGCGTCTGAAACTTTCACGTGGTACCATCATTGCAGCCAACATTGGTCAGGCTATGGTCAACCTGAAGCTATGGTTAAGTAAGAGCTCATCCTTACACAGACAGCTTCACAGAGGTGGCAGGGGATTGAACTCTCAATCATTGGCGTATGAATCACACACCTTACCTCTCGGCTATCACGCCATATTTTCAGCACACTACGGATGACACTAAGTAAATTGATACCTAAATATTATCGCTCCCTAATTAAGTGACGAATCTTCTTCAGTGTTCAGACCAGATTTGTAGACAAAAACGTGTTTTGAATTACTGAATGCGCATAGAACCAATTGACAACCAGAACAGCACGTGTTTGTAACTCCAACTAAAAACAACAAAAAAAAAACAAAGAATGCTAAGTGGAAAATCATCTTCGAAACAAGCCCTAACGAATTGAATAAATACTTGAATTCGCACTTCTCAACATGGTTAGTAGATGCAAAATCGACTGAATTGCTATCCTGCAGTTGCCTTAAAATTGAACAAATTGTTGTCCAACCAATTTGAAGAAGGCTGTTCAGAGGAAGTACAGGAACAACAAGACCAAATTGTTTTTTGTTAACCAAAAACTCCCGGCCTCTCAAATGAGAGTCGTGTTGATTGACCACTACGCTACTTGGCCTGCGTATTCTCTTTGCTCACAACAGATTCTGTTTCAGCAACAGACCAGTTTCTTGACGCTCAGTGTTCAAATCCCTCAAATTAAATATTAAGCGTGAAAAAATCACTCGAGAAAAAAATCAACAGAATATTCCAGAAGAAAACAATCAATCAAAAATTCTGCATAGAGAATTAAACTTTTTCAAAAATTACTTCACACTTCGGTTGAAATCAATCAAAAGCATAAATCTGAAAAAATAAGTCAAAATGGCACTTTTGCATCGCATAGGCGCCATTACCGACACTTATAAAAATGATGCAAGAATGTTCCGTGGTTTCTTGGATGGCCTAGTAGTAAACTTAGCCTCGGGTTATAACAGTGTGTCTCTCCTCATTCCCCTGCTCAAAACTGAGCAATGGAGGGTGGGTTGTACAGATTTATGGCCCTAAGTTTTAAATAATTTCACATTTGATTTTTCAATTTTCTCAAACTCTAAGTTTTTAGCCTATTACTTCCTTTCTTGATGTCTGATTGTTCTCGCTGTTGCTTAAAGGCGCCAATAGTACCGATGCGATTCTATCCAAAATATTGTTGTTTTCCATGTACTAAATTAAGTTAAAGTCATGAAGTGAAAATGCGAATTTCAATTGAAAACCCCATAAGCTGGCGTGCTTACACATTAATATATACCTGAACTTAACCTGAACACAAAACTGAGACTAATGTCGTTCGTATCACACGATTGTTGTATTTTGCAAGTTTTTAACCTCACCGGGTCAAAAGTTTGACAAAAACAAAATGTAGGAGCTGCAGTAAATTAAGGTGGAAAAAAACAATTTCACCGCAAATCACCCGACCCATTTATAGCTATGAATGCGGTGAAAGGGTTGAATTTTTGTAACATGTGCAATTTTTGCGGTGAAATTTCTATATACACCGCATTTACCTGGTTTCTTAGAAAAAGGAAACTGATGCACACGGGTTGGAACATCTGACCTCCCGCATACCAACAACTTCTTCTGCCACTTCAAAAGCTGTCACTTACTTTTATGTTGTTTCATATCTTGTTTCATATCTTCCTTTTACATCTAATTGCTCATTCCATGAATGAATTCAATCAAGGACATTTGTCATTGAGAAATTTTTCTAAAACACTTTAGACTCCAATCAATGCAAAGAAAACTTTAGCCAAACAAAAACCAAATAACTCGTCAGCAATTTAGAGTTGTTGGTTGATTCTCTGAGTTTTACTTTAGTTTCAGTGCTCAAAATTGAAGCCTACCTTACCTAATTGATCACTGATTTACTGCAGTAGTAATGGTGTTTTTGCAGTATCCTAACTCTCAAAAAAGCAGCTCTATGAGTATGGAACATTAATATGGTGACAAAAACGTATTGAAAACATAGCCGGCCGATCGCCAAAAAATTGCCGTCGTTGACGCGCTTGACCCACATCGGGTTTGAAACAGAAAGAGAAAAACGGACAATTGAAATTCACAAAAATTTTCCCAAGTTTCAAAAATTGTTCTAATTCCGTGTGCAGTTTCAGTTAGAATCTAAATGTTTACCTACTTCATCTTCTAACCTTAAGGGTTTTAAGTTTAATCCTAAAATCAGCTAACAGTCACTCTGATGAACTTTGATAACCTAACGCACTATGACTTAACGACCCGGCTTTATTGGTTCATCCCGTTTCTTTTGATTTTGCTCTTTTGACCGTGACTGTATTCATTACATTGCAGAATTCAATGCGTAAAAGAATTTGAAATCCATTTTGTTGAGACAGTGAGTGGGATAAGTCAGAAGTCACACGTGAAAATCGTGATTTATGTAAAACGAAAAACGCGATCAAAAGGTAACGGCGAACTTAAAAAACATAGCAGGACAAGTCCTGAAATACAAAGCATGGAATTAAATGAAAAACTCAGACGAACTCTACGTGACCAGCAGATCAATTGAACAATGCCAGCCAGATCACAAACAAAATCATCTCAGAAAATTGAGAAACTAAAAGAATCAAAACTAAACAAAAATATACTCATTGCTAAAATTCTTGAAGCTTTTAAACCTCAGGCAAAATGTTTTCCCTTACAAAGTTACTATTTCAAAAATATGTTCAAATCTATTTTTTCTGAAATCGATCCAGGATTAGATCTGCAAGACCTGAAAAATATTCATTGGCCCTTGAAGGTCGATTAAGAAAAATTAAGAAAAAGAAATCAATTGCAAATTATAAGGAAATGTTGCTGAAAATTGTAACAAAATTTACTTCAGAATCATTTCTGTGTCTCTAGAGGCTATCCAGTAAACCAATTCCAAGCTTCAAAAAACTCTTTGGCTCATAGATCGGTAGGCAGTAATTTTTAGAAAAATTTCAAAATTCAAAAAATAAAAATTCGTTCTATTAAAATGTTAAAAGTCATTCAATTGCACCCTAGCAACAAAATAATAACACACTAATCGACCCTGGATGAAGTTACCTGGCTACTGAGGCATGAAAAAAGTAAATAAAATACAAATATTTTGAAAAAATTTGAAATTGCAAATTTTATCAAAAGATTTCTAAAAATCGAAAGGTTAAATTGTTGAACACAATTCCATTGAAACTAAAACCCAAATAGTAATTCTTTATCAAAACATAGAATATGTTTTATCGCGCTTGAGAATGGACGAATATCAAAAAAACTGACGAAGATTTTAGGAAGCCTTAAAAAATTGCAGATTTTATTTAAAAAAATGCTAAATGTCGAGACATTAAAATGTTAAAAACCATTTCATTGCAACATGAAACTATGCAGTGCCTTATTAATAAACCTCGAAGAAAATTGCTTGGTCCCTGATGCTGGAAAAACCGAAAAAATGGCGCACATTTTTAAAAACATGAAAAAAATACGAATTGTGTAAAAAAAATTGCTAAAATTTGTGATATTCAAAAGTTGAAACCTATTCCATGGCAACTAAAAATTTTTCAGTAACTTATTATCAAGCCCCTGATGAGGTTTTGCTTCCGCCTGGGACTGAAACAACTTGAATATTGACAATAAACGTCAAAAAATATGAAAAAAATTTGCAAGTTTTGTCAAAAATGCTAAAATTCATGATGACAAAACATGAGAACCAATCCATTAACACTAGAAACTATGCAGTAACCTACCATCAAGCACTTTATCAAACCTTAGAGGAAATTTTTTGGAGACCTAGGGCTAGAACAACTCAAAAATGACAAAAGTGTTCAAAAAAAATCTGAAAAAAATGTGTTTTGCGTGTTTGTGTTTGTATTACCAAAACATGTAGCTCATAAACTGGTCATAACAAGCAATTTTGTCTCCCAAAAGACCTACAACAACTAATTTAAGACATCAAAACAAAAAATCCAAAAAACATGAAAAATTGCACCATTTTGAGCCCAAACTACTAAAAATGACCTTTTATCCTGAAATTAAGGCAATCCTAGCAGCTGAACCACTATAAGCACTTGAAGGACTACTAACTATTACTTAGAAACAAAAATTGATCCAAAAAAATTGAAAGAATAGTAAAAGTCAAAGTGAATTGGCCGCATGTGAACAAAAGCCACAAGCAAGAAACCAAATTTTTGTTCAATCATCGTTTCTTCACTCTACTTAAAAATTAGAGCAAAAACAATTCACGCCGCAAAACCACCTGCTCTTTTGCTTTACTTCCTGTTTCGGCGTGACCAATTGTCTTCAAAAACCATGAAAATGTATGAACAGATCTTCAAAAAAAACAAAATCTTAAAACGAAAAAGTAAAAACAACAAAATCAAATCTGTTAATATGTAAAGAAATTTGATCAAATTTTGTCATAAATTGAGATCCCGAAATTACTATCTCTGCCCCAAATACTTCCTCAAAACCACTCGTGCCTACTAAACCCACATGTGAGAATATTTTAAGAAAATACTTTTAGCCAAACAATGAAAAAAAGTTCTTACAAAAAACTTGCACTAAAAAACCGGGGAGAGTAATTAATTTTTTAATATTACAAAAACAAAAAACTCCAAAAAAAATTCCATTCAGCCAATAGGGTATCCAGGTGCTCGCAAAAAATAAGCAACTCATAATAGACTAAATTTTAAAAAAAAAACAGAAAAAGAAAAACTGCAAAAATTTAAGAAAAATAGTTCAAATTTTTGCCATTTTTGCCATAGTCCTCAACAAAAAATAGTTCATACCCTCAAAACTGTAAACACTTGTTATCAGAAAATTTCTCAAGTAGAAGGGGTATTTTCAATACCCATCTGAGCCAGTAAAACCAAATAATCGTCAAAAAACTGCAAAAATTGGCACAAAAATCAGCGAAATACTTGAAAAACCTCCACATTAGCATAAGATTCACATGAATTTCCAGAAAATTTCAAACCACTACCAAATTCAGCCTATAATTAAAACAAAATATAAACAAACCTCTTAACTAAAAATAAATAAAAAACTGCTTTAAAATGCCGCACGTGAACAAAAAATTTCGCTCGCTTATTTTCACATATGAATTTGGGCCTCAAATGCAACTTAATTCCCGCTTGGATTTACCTGTTTATCCCGTTTTGAAAGATCAAAGTAATTGAAATATTTGTGAACACATCTAAGAAAAACACAGCGCACCAATACAATTCAAAATCTTTGAATTCTAAAAAACATAGCAGTACGAGCCCTGAAGTACAATTCAAAAAATTCTCATTAACTAAACACAAAACTAAAACAAGAACAGACTATGAGGGAAATGGGAAAATCATCTCAAAAAAATCACATCAAAAAAGTAGAGAACAACACATCAATGTCAAAGTGCCGCATGTGAACAAAATACAATTAGCGAGAAATTGATTCGGTTCAAACAAAAAACTATGCCTAGAATGAGCTATGAGTGGATTGGGAAAATTACTTAGAAACAAAAATTGATCCAAAAAAATTGAAAGAATAGTAAAAGTCAAAGTGAATTGGCCGCATGTGAACAAAAGCCACAAGCAAGAAACCAAATTTTTGTTCAATCATCGTTTCTTCACTCTACTTAAAAATTAGAGCAAAAACAAATCACGCCGCAAAACCACCTGCTCTTTTGCTTTACTTCCTGTTTCGGCGTGACCAATTGTCTTCAAAAACCATGAAAATGTATGAACAGATCTTCAAAAAAAAACAAAATCTTAAAACGAAAAAGTAAAAACAACAAAATCAAATCTGTTAATATGTAAAGAAATTTGATCAAATTTTGTCATAAATTGAGATCCCGAAATTACTATCTCCGCCCCTAATACTTCCTCAAAACCACTCGTGCCTACTAAACCCACATGTGAGAATATTTAAAAAAAATACTTTCAGCCAAACAATGAAAAAAAGTTCTTACAAAAAACTTGCACTAAAAAACCGGGGAGAGTAATTAATTTTTTTAATATTACAAAAACAGAAAACTCCAAAGAAAAATTCCATTCAGCCAATAGGGTATCCAGGTGCTCGCAAAAAATAAGCAACTCATAATAGAGTAAAATTTAAAAAAAAACAGAAAAAGAAAAACTGCAAAAATTTAAGAAAAATAGTTCAAATTTTTGCCATTTTTGCCATAGTCCTCAACAAAAAATAGTTCATACCCTCAAAACTGTAAACACTTGTTATCAGAAAATTTCTCAAGTAGAAGGGGTCTTTTCAATACCCATCTGAGCCAGTAAAACCAAATAATCGTCAAAAAACTGCAAAAATTGGCACAAAAATCAGCGAAATACTTGAAAAACCTCCACATTAGCATAAGATTCACATGAATTTCCAGAAAATTTCAAACCACTACCAAATTCAGCCTATAATTAAAACAAAATATGAACAAACCTCTTAACTAAAAATAAATAAAAAAACTGCTTTAAAATGCCGCACGTGAACAAAAAATTTCGCTCGCTTATTTTCACATATGAATTTGGGCCTCAAATGCAACTGAATTCCCGCTTGGATTTACCTGTTTATCCCGTTTTGAAAGGTCAAAGTAATTGAAATATTTGTGAACACATCTAAGAAAAACACAGCGCACCAATACAATTCAAAATCTTTGAATTCTAAAAAACATAGCAGTACGAGCCCTGAAATACAATTCAAAAAATTCTCATTAACTAAACACAAAACTAAAACAAGAACAGACTATGAGGGAAATGGGAAAATCATCTCAAAAAGATCACATCAAAAAAGTAAAGAACAACACATCAATGTCAAAGTGCCGCATGTGAACAAAATACAATTAGCGAGAAATTGATTCGGTTCAAACAAAAAACTATGCCTAGAATGAGCTATGAGTGGATTGGGAAAATTACTTAGAAACAAAAATTGATCCAAAAAAATTGAAAGAATAGTAAAAGTCAAAGTGAATTGGCCGCATGTGAACAAAAGCCACAAGCAAGAAACCAAATTTTTGTTCAATCATCGTTTCTTCACTCTACTTAAAAATTAGAGCAAAAACAATTCACGCCGCAAAACCACCTGCTCTTTTGCTTTACTTCCTGTTTCGGCGTGACCAATTGTCTTCAAAAATCATGAAAATGTATGAACAGATCTTCAAAAAAAACAAAATCTTAAAACGAAAAAGTAAAAACAACAAAATCAAATCTGTTAATATGTAAAAAAATTTGATCAAATTTTGTCATAAATTGAGATCCCGAAATTACTATCTCCCCCCTAATACTTCCTCAAAACCACTCGTGCCTACTAAACCCACATGTGAGTATATTTAAAAAAAATACTTTCAGCCAAACAATGAAAAAGTTCTTACAAAAAACTTGCACTAAAAAACCGGGGAGAGTAATTAATTTTTTTAATATTACAAAAACAGAAAACTCCAAAGAAAAATTTCATTCAGCCAATAGGGTATCCAGGTGCTCGCAAAAAATAAGCAACTCATAATAGAGTAAAATTTAAAAAAAAAACAGAAAAAGAAAAACTGCAAAAATTTAAGAAAAATAGTTCAAATTTTTGCCATTTTTGCCATAGTCCTCAACAAAAAATAGTTCATACCCTCAAAACTGTAAACACTTGTTATCAGAAAATTTCTCAAGTAGAAGGGGTCTTTTCAATACCCATCTGAGCCAGTGAAACCAAACAATCGTCAAAAAACTGCAAAAATTGGCACAAAAATCAGCGAAATACAAGAAAAACCTCCAAATTAGCATAAGATTCACATGAATTTCCAGAAAATTTCAAACCACTACCAAATTCAGCTTATAATTAAAACAAAATATAAACAAACTTCTTAACTAAAAAGAAATAAAAAAACTGCTTTAAAATGCCGCACGTGAACAAAAAATTTCGCTCGCTTATTTTCACATATGAATTTGGGCCTCAAATGTAACTTAATTCCCGCTTGGATTTACCTGTTTATCCCGTTTTGTAAGACCAAAATAATTGAAATATTTGTGAACACATCTAAGAAAAACACATTGCACCAATACAATTCAAAATCTTTGAATTCTAAAAAACATGGCAGTACGAGCCCTGAAGTACAATTCAAAAAATTCTCATTAACTAAACACAAAACTAAAACTAGAACAGACTATGAGTGAAATGGGAAAATCATCTCAAAAAAATCACATCAAAAAAGTAAAAAGAACAACACATCAATGTCAAAGTGCCGCATGTGAACAAAATACAATTAGCGAGAAATTGATTCGGTTCAAACAAAAAACTATGCCTAGAATGAACTATGAGTGGATTGGGAAAATTACTTAGAAACAAAAATTGATCCAAAAAAATTGAAAGAATGGTAAAAATCAAAGTGAATTGGCCGCATGTGAACAAAAGTCACAAGCAAGAAACCAAATTTTTGTTCAATCATCGTTTTTTCACTCTACTTAAAAATTAGAGCAAAAACATATCACGCCGCAAAACCACCTGCTCTTTTGCTTTACTTCCTGTTTCGGCGTGACCAATTGACTTCAAAAATCATGAAAATGTATGAGCAGATCTTCAAAAAAAGCAAAATCTTAAAACGAAAAGGTAAAAACAACAAAATCAAATCTGTTAATATGTAAAGAAATTTGATCAAATTTTGTCATAAATTGAGATCCCGAAATTACTATCTCTGCCCCAAATACTTCCTCAAAACCACTCGTGCCTACTAAACCCACATGTGAGAATATTTTAAGAAAATACTTTTAGCCAAACAATGAAAAAAAGTTCTTACAAAGAACTTGCACTAAAAAACCGGGGAGAGTAATTAATTTTTAATATTACAAAAGCAGAAAACTCCAAAGAAAAATTCCATTCAGCCAATAGGGTATCCAGGTGCTCGCAAAATATAAGCAACTCATAAAAGACTAAAATTTAAAAAAAAACAGAAAAAGAAAAACTGCAAAAATTTAAGAAAAATAGTTCAAATTTTTGCCATTTTTGTCATAGTCCTCAACAAAAAATAGTTCATACCCTCAAAACTGTAACCACTTGTTATCAGAAATTTTCTCAAGTAGAAGGGGTCTTTTCAATACCCAATTGAGCCAGTAAAACCAAACAATCGTCAAAAAACTGCAAAAATTGGCACAAAAATCAGCGAAATACATGAAAAACCTCCAAATTAGCATAAGATTCACATGAATTTCCAGAAAAATTCAAACCACTACCAAATTCAGCCTATAATTAAAACAAAATTATAAACAAACCTCTTAACTAAAAAGAAATAAAAAAACTGCTTTAAAATGCCGCACGTGAACAAAAAATTTCGCTCGCTTATTTTCACAGATGAATTTCTCGCTCTCTAGAAAACAGCGATATGAACAAAAAATCACTCTCTTTTGGCCCCACTCTTCATTTTGTTCAGCAACAAAATCACTCCAACTTTATCCACTTGCTTCTTTTCCTGCTTCAAAATTCACTCCAATAAAACTGATTAAAAATGGACCTCGCCATTACTCCTCTTCGAATCGTAAAAAAAGACAGCGTCCCAATGCAATTCAAATTCTTTGAATTGTAAAAATGACAGCGCCCCAATGCAATTGAAATTCTTCGAATTGTAAAAAGAGAGCACCTAATTATAAATAATAGCCGTTTGAGAGGCTGATGGCGGCTATTGATAACTTTAAGTAATATAAGGGGATAATGTTTAAAAAGGAAAACTATTGGTTCCATCGACACCATTTGAAAGTAACTGCATGGCTTTCCCAACGATACTGACCAAAGTGACTCATGAGGATTGGCCAAACGTCTGGTGAAATCTCAAAATCGCACATAATTATTTAAAACTGACGAGGACTGTGAACTGTAAAATTTTTCCCAGCGGTTAACTAATAATTGATTTATATATAATTATCAAAATAAAAGGCACCTATAATGTCATTGATGGAAAGAGTATCCTCACCTCTAACACATTAGTTTTCTCAATCGGGAATAAAAGAACGTTTAGTTTAAGGTAGAGGATTGTTTATGCTCTTCGGCCTAAGTCTTGCATACCAAGACAACTTTTCATTAATATTTGTATTTCTGAAAGTCGCAACAATGGTAGCAAATCAAGCTCTATAAATACATCATAATTCGCGCCATTGGCACACAAGTTGTGGTTAAAAACGGGAAATCCCTTACTATAGATAATATTGAAAGTGAATGTCAACCACTTCTGACTTCTTCAATAAATTCATATTAAAAAAATAGCTTCAATGGAAATAGGTTGGGGGAATGGAAATCAGGAAATGAATGGGTTTTGGAGGACGAAAGTGTAGGTGGGGGAGGAAAATGAGGGTGTGGAGGGAGATAAAAACATAAAGGAACTTGGTTCCTTTACACTCCCGGCAAGAAAAGGCATTATTTGAAATGAAAATGTAAACACAATAAAGCACAAAAAGTTTTCTTTACGATATTGAGTTTTTGTTTGTGTATGTGTGTGTGTGTGTGTGTGTGTGTGTGTGTTTCAATGAACTTGTTTCAGTGACCCTCCGGCGCACCTGACAATTGTAGGAATACAGGACTTAAGGTTACTGCTGGTCTCTGTACCATTCCTGTAGACGTCTGGATGTCGAAGCTCCTGGCTATTCCGTCTGAACCTCTGTGTGCTTTTACAATCTTCCCGAGAGGCCAGATGCCTCTGGGTGTGAAGTCCGTGAGCACCCACACAATGTCACCTTCATCCAGCTCATCATTTGACCTTTGCCACTTCGTTCTCTTGTTGAGCTCAGAAATATGTTCCTTCAGCAACGTGCTCCAGTAGTGATCAAGTAGTGTCTGCGTCAACTTGAAATCCTTAGCGGAGAACCGTTGGTTGCTGTTCACAAGAGGTTTCAAACAAATGTGAGGTCTGCGATGGAGGAAGTGATTCGGAGTAAGTGGTCCCTCACCTGAGATGCTGCAGCCCACATGAGTTAATGGTCTGGAGTTCAAAATTGCCTCGGCCTCTACCACAACTGTCTGGAAAACTGAGAGTGTTAGTTTCCGACTGCCCAGCACTATTAGTAGACTCCTCTTCGCGGTCTGTATCAACCTCTCCCAAACTCCTCCGAAGTGTGGTGCCAATGGAGGGTTGAATGTCCACTGAATGTTCTGTTGAGCCAATTGCAGTCTGATGTACTTGTTGTCTGGCTTGTAGCTTCTCTGGAAGTTAAACTTCATTGCTTGGTTTGCTCCAATGAAGTTTTTGCCATTGTCACTCACAATGAGGTCAGGGTATCCACGTCGTGATACAAATCTGCGGGTGGTCATGAGAAGAAAATCGGTTGAGAGGTCATGGCATACTTCTAGGTGGACAGCTTTGGTGACCAGGCATGTGAACAAGCAGACGTAGTGCATCTGGGTCTCTCTTGTCCTCGATGTGGAATGGTCCAAACATGTCCATTTCTGTGTTGACGAAGGGGTACTGCTTGTTTGCGTCTGGAAATCTGAATTCAGGAAGATCGGCCATCTTCGGTCTCACATTGTCTGCCCTCCAATGTCTGCAAATGAAACAGTATTTCCCCAGGCTTCGCAGCACTTTTATCAATCCAATCGCCGGGAAAATTTGTTGCAGGTGAGCCTTCACATGTTCCACGCCCTGATGGCCACAGTCATGGTGCGCCTTTTCAATCAACATACTTGCAATTTTGCTCCTGCTATGGAGAACAAGAGGATGTTTCGCACTGTAGGTTAGAGGTGCCTTGTTGAGTCTTCCTCCTATCCTTAAGAGTCCGTCGTCATCTAGAAAAGGCGTGAAAGGCATCAGCTTGTCTCCTTTCTCAAGATTGTCTCCCTTCAACAGTGCAGAAATTGTTCCTGAGAACAACTCGTTTTGGGACATTTTGATGAGGTAGTTCTTTGCCTTTTTCTCATCTGATGCAAAAATGTCATTGTTTAAGGTCTCAGGTAATTCGTTTTGTCTTCTACTTCGGACTTTTGCCTTGAAGCCTCTTATTGCCTGGAACACCATTCTAGTAGAGTTGAGTAGTCGACTCCATGTTGAAAATATTTCAACCTCAATGACTGGCGTCTGAAGTTCTGTCGCTTGTGTAGCGCATATGTGGGGATCACTGTCTTCGGCAAAAATCCAGGAGTCTTGAGGTGTGCTCAGAAAGTCCGGTGGTTGAAGCCACAGCTTTGGTATGTCTGATGGGTTGAGGCCTCGTGTGCCGTGGTCAGCGGGATTCATCTTTCCAGGGATGTGTCTCCAATTGTCCGGGTTGGAATTCTCGTGAATTTTGGTCAATCTGTTGGCAATATACTTTTTCTGTCTCTGCTTAGATTGGATCCAATCAAGTGTAGCCATGCTGTCTGTCCAAAAATGTTTTGATCTTATGGTTGTTGTCATCTTACTCTCACAGAATCCAGCTAGCTCTGCTCCAAGTGTTGCCGCTTCCAATTCCAGTTTTTGAATGCTCAGCTTCTTGATCGGAGCCACTTTTGTTATACTGATCAAATATTGGGATGTGGAAGATCCATCGGCTTTGGTTGTCCTCACATAAACTATGGCAGCAATTGCACTCATTGAGGCGTCAGTGAACGTGTGTAGTTGATTGGTTCTATTGGTGCTGGGAATCAAGCATCTAGGAATTTCGATTGAAGTCATGCTGTCAAACTCATCCATCCACTCCTGTAGTTCCTGTTGGTAGCATTCCGACACAGGTTGATCCCAGTTTCTTCCCTCTTTAATGATTCTCTGGAGAATGCATCTAATTCTGTTGGCAAAGGTAAAATCAGTCCGAATGGATCGAACAGAGAAGCTGAAATTGAAAGCACCTTTCCTTGAGTCATCTGCTGTCCTGTGTAGAGAAGCTTCGGTTTTGCAAACATCAACTTGTCAGTTTTGGGGTCCCCTGTCTGACCAAGGATTCTTTGGGCTTTCATTTCCGCCTTGTCTTCTTCCAGTAGGTTATCTAATGCGGCTGGTCTGTTGCTCAGGAACTTTGTCAGATTGAATCCTCCTGTATGCAAAACAGTTTTGATCTCATCTGCACTTCTGCGGGCCTCCTCTTCAGAAGAGTAGGTCTACATGAAATCATCCATGTAGAACTGCTGCATGATTGATGTGTAGGCCTCTGGATGTTCTTGTTTTTGGTCATTTGCACACTTCTGCAGAACAAAAATCGCACAAGAAGGTGAGCATGTGGCTCCAAAAATGAGTCGATTGTAGTTGAAGATCTTTTCATTGCAATTCTGTGTCCACAGAGATAATCCTGGTCTTGTGGTTGGATGCCAATCATGAACATTGCCTTGATGTCAGCTGTGATTGCCACTGAGTACTGTCTGAAGCGGAGAAGAAGGCCATGCAGGTTGCAGAGTAGATCCGGCCCTGTCAGCAGTGCATCTTTGAGTGAGGTACCCTTATATTTGGAAGCAGCATTTGTGACTCTGCAGATCTTATCTGGTTTCTGTTTGTTGATCACTGGATGATGGGGAAGGTACCAGACAGAGTGTCTGCAACTGGGGTCTGCAGTTGTAATGTAGCTTTTATCCAAATCTTTTTTGATGGTTTCCTCGTAGCGTTCTCTCAAATTGGTGTCCCTCTCCAGTCTCTGCTGCAGAGCGTGCCACTGAACTTTGGCCATGAAGTAGTTGTTAGGAAGTTTGGTGTCTTTCTTCCATGGAAGTCCAATCTGGAATCTGTCACCAATGTGTTTTATGATATCATTGAGGAAGGACAGAGCTTCTTTGTCATCTAAAAACTGTCCCTTTGAAGAGCACTGATTGAAGTTTACTCCTTCAATTGTCCAGAAGAGTTGGAAAAGATCTTCATCTGGATCGTCTTGTCGTCTCCTGATATGACTGAAAAGTGTTATGCTTGTGCTGTTTGACTGTCCGACCCTCTTCTGTGTGTACCTCTAAGGAATGGGCCCTGTCAGTGTCCAGCCAAGCAGAGTGTTGACTCCGTATGGGGTGCCAGTGGGTCCTGTTGTGAACTGTCTGGGAACCGTTGCTGTGAATGCATCTGCTCCAATCAGAATTACGATCCGGTTGTCTCTGATTGCTGGAAATCTTATGTTCTGGAGGTGAGAATGGTCTCTGCAGATCTCATTCAACATTTCAATTTGAACTCTTGGCATTCGAAACTCCTCCATTGCTGTTGCGTACACAGGGATTCTGATCACAGGACAATTGATGCACAAAACTCTTATGCCGATAATGACATCTGCTGTTTTAACTGAGTGTTCACCGTGAAATAAAACTAGTGGTAGGGTTATGTCTTTCGGTTGTTGAACTTGAAGTGCATCAGCAACCTTCTGTGTTATTTGAGTGTTGTCAATGCCACTGTCCAACAAGGCGTAGGTTTCAATGCAAAGATCTCTGTTGAAAAGTGTTACTATTATCGCCTGCAATTGTATCTGCGGTCTTATCCATGAAGTTTCCTGTTGGTTGCTGCAAGTGTAGTTTTGTTGCGGAGTAGTTGCCTTCTGTTGGGGTACAGTGCGTTGATTGTTTCTCTGCTGTCTGCTGACGTTTTTCTGCGCGTTCATCGGTTGAGGGTGAAAACCGCTTTTGTTCAAGTTGCCCCTGTGTGAAGTGGTGCTGTTAGATCCACTTTACTCTGTTGGTTGTAGTTTGAACTCGTCTGCTGCCTTTGGTTTTCATTATGAAAGTTACGTCCATAGCATGACTGGGTTGGGTTTGTTTGGTTTCTGAAGACATTGTTTTGTGAGATTTGATTCCAGTTCCCAATTGGTTGCGCATTTTGTTGCTGTTGTCTTGCATCTGTCCTATGGAGCGTTGAGTGGTGGAAGCCATTGCATCTGTCCACAAGACACCTTGTTTTCGACTGGCAGAGACCCTTTTCGTGATCTCTTAGACAGTTATGGCAGAGACTGAACCTCCTCACAGAACCCTGTTGGTCATACACTGACTTTTCCAAGTATTCGGGACAACGACCAAGGTTGTGGTTTTGTGGGCAGAGTTGAAATGAAACATCTGAAGGCCCCCTTCTAGAAAAAGTGTTCACTCTTGTTCTCTGGTTCCGTCTTCGCACGCCTCTGCGTATGAGTCCATCCAATCAGTAAAGTGGGGAAGATTAGGTCGCAGCAAGCCTTGGCTTTTTGTGTGTTGATTCCATCTGATTATCATGTTAGGGTTCAATTTGTCTCTGGCCATTCTCAAGACAACTGAAGAGTTCAGATCAGCTTCAAAGTTGTGGAGCCGGAAGGTTTGTAGAAGTCTCCTCAAGAAAGACGAGAAGCTCACAAAAGAGTTTGATTCGTCTAATCTGGGTTTTGGCCACTTCTATAATTGATCCAGGTATGCAGCGACAATATGCTGTGGTTTGCCAAATTTTCTGGTTAATTCAGCGATGGCTTCAAGGTAGTAATCCCCATTGTAGGAGTATCCACTTATGGAATCTCTTGCTTTATGAAATACAGAGTTTTGGACGTATGTCATTTTTTGGGCGTCTGAGAGGCCACTGTTGTTGTGAAAGGTTGCTTTGAAGAAATTGAACCACTGATGCCATTTCAGAGGATTACCTGTAAAATTGTTTATTGAAATCTTAGGCACACTCAATGTGTTCTGTATCATCAGTGCTTGGTGTTGCATCCAGTCTGGTGGGAAACTCGAAAAGCCATTGTATAGGTTGTTGTTATAGCCGTTGTTATTTTGTCCATCAGGCCCGCTGAAATTGTTCACTGGTAGTTGGTTGGTTTGCGGTGTGTACCTATGACTCATGGTCGGAGCAGCCTGGTTATTGTTGTGAAAAAAACATGGTTTTTGCAAATGCCCTGCTCTGTTGTCCTCAATCTCATGTCGGCTCTGTCCTTGAACATTGTTCTCTTCTCTCGATCGTTTATCTGTTCTCAGTGCCCCTGTGAGAAATTCCCGGTTCCTTCCTCTCCCTTCATAGTTCAAAACGGGTTGAGAATTATCAGGGTCTTCTGGGAGGCACGAGTCAGCATTGTTACTTTCCTGATTGTTGCGGGTTTTGAAATGATGTTTCATTTCTCTAATGCGTAAAGGGTACTGTTTTCTCAATAGATTAGGGGAAAGCGCTGCTGATGTGTTAAAATTAGGTTCAGTGTCCTTTGCATCCGTTCTGTGTGCTTTTGCTCTCTGTTTGCATTTCAGCATGGTTATGTTTCTTTCGGCAGATTCATTAGCAAGTGTTGTCAACTCTTCACTTGTCAGCTGTAGCTTCATGATTTCATTGCAACTTCTCTCTAACTGCTCTTTTTGAGACCTCAAGAGTTCCAAAGTTTCACGTAGTATGCTTAGACCTTCGGTACTATTGCTTTGTTCTTCGAAGAGGTCTTTTACTGCGTTCCACTCTATCACTTTCAACTGAAGTTGTTGCTTTAGGCTGTTCTTTGCTGCTGACGATGCTTTGGACTTGTTTGGCATATTGATTGTTTTAGCAGTTTTTCTTATTTTACAAAGTTTATACTGCACTGTTGCTGCACTATGTTTCCTTGTATTAGCCTTCTTCTACCTTTTGTTATGTTAAAACCTATAATTTAAACGAGGCTGTTGCTTACTGTGCTTAGCTAATGTTTTTCGCCTAATGTTAGTTTGCTATGTTTTTGCTTGTCGCAATCACTAATCAGTGAAGTTTGATGAAGCTTCGTTAATAAGTTGTATAGAGTTAAACCTTTTCACTAATCAGTGAAATTCTTACAAACGTAGACAGCTATAATTTTTTGTCTGGTTGCCTATTTGTTTGTCAAGTGCGATAGAAAGAACCCTAACCTGTGGTGGCTAACTTTCGCCTAATGGGTGTGTCTACTGACATTGTTGGGGGGATAACTTCACGTTCCTATAAACCTTAATGTAGCAAGGGCATACCAGGCCTTGCAACTAATCCTAAGTCAATGTGTGTGTTAGTGGTGCTTTCAAATTTCACCTAGAGGAGAACCTACTCCTTTCAGAACTAATGCGGAAAGATACTATATTGATCCAACGATAACTAGACGCCTATTAAAATCCAGCTGTCGAAATGAAGACTTTCAATTCTGCAAGTAAGGCTAGCCCATCTGACCTGACTAGGCGTCCCACGCAAGCATCCTTCTCAGGAGAACTCTCAAATCAGTCTTCACTTCTAGAGCCAGATTAAAAATCAGTTGGATCTTTTGTGATTGTGATGTTTTTGATTAAAACTTGTGAAGTTATCAAATCAGAGTTTAAATGTGCTAAGTGTCAAATGCCTAAGTTCCCCCCTAAAAAATCAAAAATTCCCCAGTCTGAGTCGAGCAAGTTTCAAAGCTCCTTTTTTGACCCTAGGATACGCCAGAAATGTTTATGCTCTTCGGCCTAAGTCTTGCATACCAAGACAACTTTTCTTTAATATTTGTATTTCTGAAAGTCGCAACCATGGTAGCAAATCAAGCTCTATAAATACATCATTATTCGCGCCATTGGCACACAAGTTGTGGTTAAAAACGGAAAATCCCTTACTATAGATAATATTGAAAGTGAATGTCAACCACTTCTGACTTCTTCAATAAAATCAACTTAAATAAATAGCTTCAGTGGAAATAGGTTGGGGGAATGGAAATCAGGAAATGAATGGGTTTTGGAGGACGAAAGTGCAGGTGGGGGGAGGAAAATGAGGGTGTGGAGGGAGATAAAATATAAAGGAACTTGGTTCCTTTACAAGGATGTTGGATGGAAGCGAATAGTGAAGCAGCTCTTTTAATTGACGTTTCAAAAATTAAGTTTCTCCAAAATGTTTCTTCAATGTATCTTTGTTAAATTCTGAAACTAATAATTATTTGTATTTAAACAGTTATATTCAAAACCAGTTGCATCATTATTAATGGAAGGGTATTGACAGGATATCTACAGCGTCGTTACATGCTGCAACTAGATGACCAATTCCATTCACACTTCCGACTATCAACTCGAGTATTCCATTGGCAGCTGTAAATAAGGATTGGAACTGTCTCCTTGTGCTGAAAATTAACTACTTAAGTTATGTACTTTATTTACTTTAGAAAAATTCTAATTTGAAAAAATGCATTATCATTATACCGAGAATTCACATAGGTGGCATGTTGTCTCTTCATGCATCATTCATCAATTTATTCAATTTGGAAATAACGCAGAATAAACCTAACGTTTAAATTGTACGTTTATAAGAAAACAGCTCCAGTCGAATTTGATTGGTTATCTTGCATTGTCTTGCAAGAATCTGGCAGGATCTTGCAAGAGGATACATCGATCTGCAACATTTTCTTCCAAAATCTTGAAAGATCTTCCAAGATAATCCTCTTGTATCGACAACGGCGAGTAGTAAATCAACAAAGTAGGATCATCAACTACTGATAAAGTAGTACTAATGATCAAGTAGTATCAACAAAACATACAAATTTGCAAAAAAAGATGTTGAGATCGTTTTGTCTCACAATTGCGTACTCTTTGACGCTAATTTTTTTTATAGAAGCTGTATCATGTCAACATTTTTTGAAGGATTGCGGTGCTTGTATAGTGTTCTAATTCGTTTGCGAACTATGAGCTCAACTAAAAACATAACCAACTATTGTCGGAATAAACGCTAATGAACGACTAGAGGGGTCTAATCTATTGTAGCCTGCTTAATTCAGGGGGAAACTATGCAGATAGGTGAACTAAAGAATTCACTGAGTGCTTCAAATGACATGATTTTGTCAATTAGCAAGATTTTAGTTGACAAATTAACAACACTTTACAGTTGGTGTCTAGTAACTTGCGCCAATTGAGTTCAACTGTATAAAATGCTGAGCGATAGACAAGTTTAGATAAAATGCAACGTAAACAGTTAAGGGCTTAAAAATATTTCCAAAAGTCAAAACGGTCAATCAAAATTTTTGCTCGGGAAGGACAGAAAGTTTGTTCGCGAACAGTATAAAAAATATTTTCTTTTTGATCTCTCTTCGCAAAAATATGGGAAAAATGAGATGTTTGAACAATTATTGACAATAGCAGACGCAAGAAACAAGCCATTAAAAAGAGAACCTTTACATACCCAAACTTCTTCTTTATATGGTGGAGAAGATTGAGCAGCGTAACTATTCAAAGAATTTATCATCAGGTGTAACAAAGAATTTACAACGCCGATTCATTCAAAACTAATTTTAGTTATTAATAGTGGCGACACAAAAATTTTTCTAGATACAACCAAATGAAGTGTTGTAAAAATTAAACTATTCTTTCTAATATACAACTGTTTCGTTAATTTTTTTTAATTTTACGGTTCTTTGAGTTATTTGCTGAAAACCTAGCATTTCAATAGCAATTGATTTCTAAAAAAATGGATCTAATCTTCTCGCGTCAGTATCTCTGATGACCGGAGATGAGTTATCTGCTGTAAATTATTCTACTAAGTCCAATCTGCAGAGGCCGGAGGACTGGTAGCTGTTTAGAGCCGCATAATAGAGCGAACTTTTGATTTATTTCTATTAAAAGTTTTGAATTTTTAAAAATTTTGCGATAAAAACAAAAGCTCACTGCTTATTTGACAAACTTTTTGACTGCTGCTTCCTGACACTCGAATTTTGGGTTCAATTTGTTCTCACTAATGATTTTTCTGAATTCACTCATTGTCTGATGACTTTGCTGAGTTCTATCGTTGTCCGGTTTTCGTGAGATCATTACTTCTGTCTGATAATTTTTCTGATCTCAAGTTGAACTTTTAATGTCCCGCACCTAACTTGCAGTTTAGTTCGGTACTGAATGGGGATGTTACTACATAAACATTAAATATTGTTTCTCCTTGAAAAGCTCAGAACATTAAAAGTGGAACAATCTTTTATTTAAACCGATGTTGGTGGAAAAATTATTTTGGTGCCGTTATCTCAATTCGGGAGTTTTGCAAAGAACCAACATCAAGTTGTTTCACAAAAACAGAAATTATAAGGAGACTTGTGATTCCTCTTTTCGGCAAGAGTCGTTGTGAGGCAAGTCTTTTTCGAAGTGATTAACTCATAATAAGAATTTTTATAGAATTTGTCTGCATTGTTGAGACAAATTTGTTGAGAGCTGATTCAAAATTGTCCTCTGAGTCAGAGAATTTGAGAGAACAATGATTTTGAATTTTGCTTTGATTCAGAGAGGTTTCAGAATCGATACAAAAGATTCTGAACACTTTCTGAATTGGTACCGAAAGTTATTGATACTCTGAAAATGTTCGGAATCGGATTTGCTGCTGACTGAATGTTAGGTAGGGTTGACTTTTGGATCTTTGCAATTATAACACCCCCGAACCCTCAAAATTATATAGCCCCCATTATGTTATAGTAACGGTACTTGGGTGTTTGGGGGGTATATGTTGTATGACCCCTAACCTGGGGTAGGCTGGGGGGCTATAACGGGATGAACCGAAATTTGATATACATTATGTTCTAAAACTAAGCTAAAATTATGCTCTAAACTACTGTTCTGTTTTCTCAGTAGTTGTGCTAGATTCACTAAAACAAAACTTGATTACTTCGAAATGTCATGTACAACTTCAGGATAGCAGGCAATTGCAAATCTTTGATATATAGAAATTGTAAACAATGAAATGTTATTTCTCCAGAAAAGTAAGTTTCTTTTGTTTTCAAAGGTTCTTATTTCCAAGTTTTTGTCGTGTCGAAGTTGTCGGGTACATACAAAAAAAATTCTTTTCACCACTTATGCTAGAAGGTTCAACTAAAAAGTGTTACTTAGGAATGCGCAAAATTATACATTTTCAGTCTCCAAAATGTGAACGAGCTAATTCTAACCGTATAATCAGTCCCATAAAATTGCAACGCAAATGAACGTTCGAAACAATCGCGACATGCAAATGAACATGAAAGCGCTAATCTCGGCATGTTATAAATTGAATTTTGACCTTTGAAACGTTCGATAGCCTTGCAACTTCATGGGACTGACTATACCAGTATGTAAAGATCAAAAGGATATGTACATTTTTGGTCTTAATGGTTTTTTTCATACAAGCGCGTGAAACTTTTAAATGAGCCACTTTCTCGTCTGCCTGGTTATTTTCGTACGCAAATATGGCCTGGAAGAGGATAATCATAACCTCGTTCTGAACGACAACCTTCAATTTTGTAGATTAATTAAGGCGAAAATATTAAATATAAAAGTAGCTAAAAAAAGGAAACATTGAATTCCGCGCCAAAAGTAGATAATAAAGTGTTATAATTCACAACTCGGCAGTGTAAATGTTTCACTTTTATATTGAAAACATTAAATTTCTTGGAAAAATGAAAACTAAGTAAGGCTGCTGTATTAAGATTCTGGGAGACTAAGATGATAGGAAACAGTTCCTGGAATCCAAGGGGATAACATCCTGAGAAGAAAAGACAACACCCAGAGAGCCATTCCAACACCCACTGACAACACACGTATTAACACTCCTAGTGTGAAACCTATACAAACATTCAGAACTCAATTAGAGAGTACTAGTTACACATTAATAAACGAAACAACTCCCCTCCCTTTAAGTAAGCAATAATTAGGATATATAATTGAAAATTGAGCTGCTGTATATTAAAGCCCACTAGGCTGGGGTTGGATACATAATGCAGAGAAGTCTTTAAAGCAAAAGAATATTTTACTGAAAAATTAATTTAAAGTTTGCTCGTTAAATAAGCAGTTTCTCACTGTAAAAAAATGCTTCTGAGAAATCAAAATGCGCCATTAATAATACGTGAACTCATGCAACTCTTGCTGATCTAAATGTTATTACAATAATTATTTTTTTTTCAGATTACTGCTTTGTTGATTATTGCGGAATTGACCTCTCTTCCGTGCCCGGATCGAAGTGTCAGCGCTATCAAACGCAAAATTATGTAAAATTGGCGGTGAACGCGTTGAACTTTTGTACAATCTACGTTTGAGTGTAGATATTACATAATTTTGCGTTTTTAAGCTTAAATATTAAATATTTTTGCATTGAATTTAGCGTTGATCTTATATAATTTTGCTTTGAGTTTAGCGTAGATCTTACATAGTTTTACGTTGAATTGTACATAATTTTACGTAGATCTAACAAAACTTTTCATTGAATTTGGCGTTGATTTGACATGAAAGAATCGGGTTCTGAAGAGCAATATGGTACGGTGGCACAAACAGGAGGTCAGTGGTTTGAGTCTCACACACAGCTCAAAGCGATGAAATTTTGTAAGATCTACGCTAAATTCAAAGCAAACTTTTGTAAGATATACGTTTAATAACTTCAAATTCAACGCGTTCGCCGCAATATCGTGTAAGAGAATTGAAGCATTTGCCAAGATACAAGATAGATATCGTTTATCTGATACAATTTTAGCGTAACTCCTCGGCCCGGTTATTAGAGAAACATTGCATATAAACTTCAAAAACGAAATAATATGAAGTTGATTGTTATGGCTATGGATATTTGCAACCCCATTTATACAACTTCTGGCATCTTGTTTGAGTTTCGTACAGCAGATAAGAATAAAGCATGGTTTTTACTTTTTTACGCCTATCGTTCCTAGGAATAGGGACCTAGGGACCTCTAAGTACTTATTTGTTGGGTCGAACTGACCGTTTACAAAGGCCTGGCGTCGGGAACCGAAAAGATGCAAGAGAACTATATCCTTTTTCGTTTACTCGTATTTACAATTCGTAAGGATTTGGAAAAGCCACATAGTTAACTAGTCGACCCTAGTAACCGCTGATCTTATAAATTTGGCAAAATTCTTTGGCCCGGGTATTAAAGAGCCATTGCATATATACTTTAAACACGAAAAAAAATGAAAGTTATTGTTATGGCTACGGTTACTGTGATGCAATCCCTCCAACGTCTATTTTACATGTTTTGGCATCTTGCTTGAGTGTTATATAGCAGACAAATAATAATGCCAGTTTTTACTATTTTTATGCTTATCAGGAATGGGGAAAAAACGCAAGGATCTAAAGGAACATATTCGTTGAATCAATCGGACTGGTTTTTAAGATCTGGCATCGTGAACCAAAACGATGCAAGACAGCAATATCGAATGCTAGTTACTCGTATTTAAAATTCATGCGGATTACGAAAAACCCACATAATTGTAGATGAAAATTAATGTCCCTAAAAATGCGGTTTCGGTATGTTGATGAAAATTCACCTTTCTCTGCTTTCGCTGCGGAATTTTCAACGAACCAAACTTGAGGCAATACTCCTCTTAGATAAATATCAATAAACGCAAGTTGACTCGAATTGAGTCAGTGTGCTTGAACTGCACTATTTCATAACTAATTGAGGCTATTAAACCAAATTACTGATCAAAATTTTATTAAAATTAATTAATAAAATCATTTAAGTATTGCCTTACGTTTCAATCACCCCCTTTATCCAAAAAAAAGTCGTCATATTAGTGGTGTGACGCCTAAGATGGTATATCATTCATTTGTTATTAATTTCTGATTTTTAGTCTCGATTATAAACTCAGGTCCAATTTATACAGGTCCAGAATAATTTAAGAACTTAAATTGAGAAAACAATAGTAGTTTGGAGCGCTGAATCTAAACTCAAAATTTGAGTTTGGTTAGAGCTCAAAGTAGGATATATATTAGGACGGGCAAAAGAAATTTCTCAAATGGTTTCATAAAGGAAAAAAACGGCGGCATCGGCCACATTACCGATGCCCATTTTTGTTTCTTCTCCACAAAACCTGTTTGATCGTTGTTTCTACCAATTTTCCTAAACTAAAGGTCACTCTTTATAGGTGAAAATTTGGCAGCCTTTGCGATTTCAAACACATCATTTCTGACGGTTCTACACGAGCTTGGTAGTTAAGATTTGAAAAGCCCATTTAATCTAATGATCAACTCAAAGATTGCACAATAGCTAGCATTAAGAATAATAAAATTATGCGCATCGGCAAGGATCTTATCGCATAAATTTCTATTCTTTCTTCATTAAGTTATAATATATTTACGGTTACTGCGAGCGAACGACCTTCAAACAAGAGAAAGCAATTGGTCCACCGTCGCGAACATCAGTGAAATTCATTGAATACACAATAGCATATCGAAACCATCAGGAGAATAAAAATGGAAAAAGTCCAATATTTGATAATCTTGATGTTTCTAAGGCTTCAAATTATCTAATATTCTCTATTAAAGAAGACGAAGGGGAAATGTTTAAAGCCTGTGCAGACTTAGAGCAAATTACTGTGGTTCCTGAGGAGCTGTGTTTAGAAGGTCAGTTGGCCACAGTGGGTAACAGATCGGCACACCTATGACACTGTACTAAAGTAATGTTTATGTTGAATACTTAGCTTAGCTAAGCTAAGTATTCAGATTACATCATTCTAAAAATAGAATGATGCAATTTAGCTGAACCATTCAAATTGCGTAAAATGTCCGTCCGTCCGGCCAAACGGACATTTTACCGTCCAGCCAGCAGGACGGGAATTATCCCGTTCTGCGAACTATATATAGCAAAGAAAGAATCACAACTTGAGAAATTAAGAATTAATAACTCAGAGAAACTGAGAATTTAATATCTCCAAATTGAGAAAGAAATCTCAAAGTAAAAAGTAATTCGAAGTGAAATTGCTAACACAATCTTCTCAACTATATCGAATCACGAATAGTTAGAGATAATCTTCACGTCAGGACTTTATCCAAAAGGGAATAATAAGTTACTGATAACAACTAAAAGTTAGTAAAGTTTTTACTAACTTTCCCGACCCTCTCCTCTTTTAGTTAACTCTTATAACTTTATATTTTAACTTTCATAACCTCATAACTTAGCTGTAAATTTATCTATGTTCAATTTCTATAAAGATTATATAAAACTTATAACTAGATCAATTAGTCAAATTTACTTACTTAGATCATTAAATACTTTTATGAGACTTATCAGGCTTAGAAAGATAGCATATACTAGGAGTACGACCATCGAGTCAGAAGTTTGAACCTTCGCACCCCCTACCCTCTAGTATAAACTGGTGCGACCAGTGAGGCTCGTATAAATATTCTATCTTCTAAGTACTTTTAAAAATTAACCAAGTTAATGGCCTCAGGCGGAGGAACTGGAAGTGGCACCGGTACTGGTGGCACTGGTACTGGAACAACCGGTACCGCTACATTAGTAAGAACACTTACTGATACACCTCTCTCCCATCCAAATATGTCACTTGTTACATTCTCGGGAAATGACCCCAGACAAAACGCAAATGAATTTTGGAGTTCTGTAGAACAAAAAATAAACTTCTCTTTGGGCACAACGTTACCTACAGATGCTGCCGCTTTAGCAAATCACCAAAATAGACGCAAAGCGCTATTTGGATCCTTACTGACAGAAACCGCATTAGAGTGGTTCAATACTATTGACCCCACAAGAACTCTGGATCAAATAAAAGGAGATTTCATAAACCGGTTCACAGATAGTCGTGACCAATTCAAATATCGACTTGAAGTTGAGGGAGCAACCAGACAGGAAGGGGAATTAATTAAAAATTATTTCCACCGAATTAAGCATGCTGTTGATAGAGGATGGCCTGAAAAAATACCCGCAAGATTAACTGATCCTGGCCAAATCGCTACTGAACGAACAATACAGCAGCGACAAAGAGAGCAAAAGTATATTGACTTTGCTATTAGAGGCCTGCAACCCCCATCTTTAAAGCGCAAAGCTCATGAATACAGAATAGAAAATCCGGATAAAACATGGGACGAAATACAAAATCACTTAATAACAAAGGACCTAACATTTACTGTTAGCACTGACGGAACAGTAAAACAAACAAATGATAAAATTAGTAGCCTTGAAGCACAAATTAAAGAGCTTACTAGCCTAATAAGAAATAACGAAGTCAGCGCTCTTAACTCAGGTTCCTTTAAAGACCCTAATGTAAAAGGACGACCAAATAATACACGCTTTTGTAACTATTGCCGTAATCATGGACATTCCATTTCTAACTGCTCTAAGCACAGAATTGATGAAGGATTTAAAAAGATGAAGAGAGAACTCACTGAGGAAAAGGAGAAAAAGACATCCTTCAGTACTGACTACAAAAAGCAGACTAACAGTAAACCGTATTTTAATAACCAGAATCGCCCAAATAATACTAACAGTGGATATGACAACCGCAGATACGGAAATAAACACTATAATAATAATAACAACAAATCCTACGAACAAAAATTTCCCCAAAACAACCAATTTAGTCCCCATGAAACTGAAGCTAGGCAATATTATGAACGTGAGAATCAAAATTTTCAACGTTCTTATCCCCCCCAAGCGCATAATAATCAATTCCAAGCATCAAGTAGTAGATATTATGATCAACAACCCCGCTCGTCCCACTCTGTTCACTGGGTAGAGGATCAAAACCAACAAACAGAATATTACGATCAGAATAATTACACCGATGCTATCACAGATTTCTTTCCTTTAAACTTCTAAAGTCTCCGAAAATTAATACAAATAGTAATCCAAAATCTAGGATTTACCTAAATATGTATTATTTCACCACCGGAGACATAAATAAAAATAGTGGACTTGAGATTGAGTACCTGATTGACCCAGGCTCGACATGTACGATAATAAATTACCCCACATTTCTAGAAATGCAAAAATTGAACCCTAGCATGAGAATCTTCTCAGTTTTCAATATCACAAAATCCTATAATGGATCACAAATTCGTATGCTGGGCCATACTACAGTAACATCATACTTTGACACTGACGGAAAGTATGAAGCAAACTATAAAGTATGGGTTACACAAGAAGGAACGTCTAACCTGATTGGTGTTGATTTCTGCCATATTTTCTTTAAAGCTCTGTATTTCGATATTCCTGCTGTAGAGTTAAAAGAACACACAGGAGTAATCAGTTATGGAACACTGAATAACGAAAAACAGTATCCACAAGTATCAGAGATAGAAGCAATAATCTTGTCTCAGCCACTTTATATACAGGCAAGATCAACCTATCTGTACAAACACCAAAACACTGATTTATGTTACCCCAAAGGCACTTCATTTCTGCCGCACAAAAATACAGTAAAGACAGAACTAGTGTTTATTAACACAGTCTGTACACAAAAGGAGAAAACACTACCTATACTAATAGAAAATCACAAAAATCACCCCATTACACTTAATAAGGGTATTATTGGGTACGCTGTATGTGATCTAGTATTAAGTCATGATACGCGCAAATTCAACATGCGCGATTGTAGTGAGTTCGCATACTCAATACTCAACAAGTATGAAGAATTGGATAATTGTTTCATGCTTAGTACAGTTGTTAACTCAGTACAAGAGGCTGAGTCAAACGAGTCCGATAGTTGCATAAATTATATTAACCACGAAGAACAGTCAATATTCAATAGTAGTATGGCTATTGTACACACAATTTCTAAGGACTGCGCTATGAGCAAAGGCTTTGCACTCATGCTGTGTAAAAGGTTCCCCGACTTGAGAGAACATTGTAAGTGGCAAGTAGAAGTGAACGATCGTGACGGAAATACAATAAACCAAAATGTATTACAATACATTGCTCCTAGTCTCGGACACCAAATCTTTAGTCTAATAACTAAAGAAAAATACAATAGTAAACCGACTATTGAAAGTATTACAACTGCACTATTCGAACTTCGCAATATACTTCTAATGCAAAACATTAGATGCATAGCTATGCCAAAAATCGCATGTGGATTAGACAAAATGAACTGGTCTGAGATATCTGCCTTGCTATACAATGTATTTAATTCTTCGGGAATTAAAATATATGTTTATGTGAGTAAAGCCGAAATTAATCAAATGCCGTCCTCTACGCAATACACAGATGAAAGCATCGAAGAGATATTTGGAATTGTAGGCGATGAAATTGTAAACAAATGCAAAAATGATGCTGAAATAGCAACTGATTTCTCAAGTGATGCAAAAACCTTATGCAAGCCCAATAATACCGGACAATTTCCCAAGTTTAGAACAACTGAACAAAATCACTTCATTATTCATGAAGTTGTACAAGAAGGACTCGATACACGACCAAAAGATGCAAGTAAAAACTATGCACACTATATCGAGTATCTTAAAAAGTTTGACTTCACACAGAGTGATTTAACAGACGATGAATTCAGAGCCCTTCTAGAAGTTCTTCTAGATGATGAGGATGTATACTCCCATCACAAATATGACATCGGCCGCACGAAACAGAAATTTCACATACCCCCAAAAAAGGACTGCGAATTTAAAAAGCAACGTCCCAGTAAAGTTCCCCTACATTTGCGTGACAAATTAGAGGCATTAATGGACGAATTAATACAAGCCGGAATAATACGAGAGCTAAATGAGCACGACGATTTAAATAGCTGGTTTGTAAATCCAATTATTATACTGCCTAAGAATGACTATGTAAAACTTGTAATTGACGCTCGCTACCTCAACTCAATTACAGATACAAGTAACTCAAGTTGGCCGCTCGAGCCACTACAAGTTCTGATGACACGAGTAAATGGAGCATATTTCACAAGTAGTGATTTGTCGTGCGCTTATCATCAAGTTCCCCTTACAGAAGAAACTCAGAAATTAACTAGTTTTATTGTAGGTGGACGTCAATATACCTATCAAGTCGGATTTTACGGCTTAAAGCCCCTTCCGAATTTCTTTAGTAAACTTATGCGTTATGCATTTGGACCGCTAATAAAGAAAAAGCAAGCCATCACTTATACTGACGATACACTGCTACAAGCACAAGATAAACAGGAAATGTTCACAGTAATACGTGAATATCATGCACTACTGCGTAAAGCTAACTTAAAAGCTGCGCCGGATAAAACAAAATTTTTCTTACGAAAAGTGAAATTCCTTGGGCATGTAATATCGAAAGGGACACTTAGCCCAATCACTTCGCGCATTGCAGATATACAAAACTTAAAAACGCCAGAATCGAAAACCGATGTCCTCAGCGTATTAGGGGCGATGGGATTTTATGCAAATTATGTTATAAACTATCATATAGACGCAAAACCGCTATATGATTTAGTTAAGAATGAAACGAATTTCGAATGGCTGGATAGCCACCAGCAGGTATTCGATAAATTGAAAGCAAAATTTGCACACGATATTTCCGTCGCTATCCCCAACCCAAAATACCCCTTTCATATACATGCTGACTCTTCCAACTTAGGAACTGGTAGTATACTAATTCAACAGTTCCCCGAAGGGAAAAGAATTGTTTCTGCAAACTCCCGTGTATTCGATAAAGCAGAACAGAAAATGTCCCCACAGCATAGAGAACTGTGCGGAATAATATCAGCATTACAAACGTACGAGTTCTACATTATAGGCTCCCCCTATCCAATATATCTATTCTGCGATCACAGACCTATACTATTCCTCTGGTCTCGCCGCGGACAATTATCACATAGATTCTTTAAGTATCAAGTCGTGCTTACTAAATTTCAGAATCTAAAGATAATATACACTGAAGGTAAAAACCTTGCTTTCCCCGACTTACTTAGTAGACAAGTCCCGCAAGAAGAAGCGAAAAAGTTCCAAATTGAACACAAAAAACAGTCCCAAAGGACATTCGCTTCTACACATCGGATTATAAACCAATAAACTATTCAATACTACACTGTGACGAAAAGAAAGCACCCCCAAATACTAGCTATCCGGTAATTGCACATATACCCGGACAGAAAAAGAAAATACTAAATATAACTGACGAAGATTTTAGTATTAACGACGCAAGCGACGATATAGAGCAAACATGTAGTGCAATATACAATATTGCCGACTCGTTCAGATATGGACGACAGATAAATCAAATCAGAAAAATGTCTTCGGAGAATGTATCTACAGAGAGCCTTAACGATCATACATATGAAGAAATACCCGAAGAGGTACATGCAGTTGACGACGGTCTTGACGACGAAGACTGGTTAGAATTACAAAAAGGAAATGTAGATATATCCCTGATACAAGAACTAGAACCAGCGAAAGAGGAATACAAACAACGCACGCACAAGTGTGACATTGTAGAACCGACGACTCTACATACAGAAGTAGTAAAAGTATCTTGTAAGGACTTACTACTAAAATTAACAGAGTTCACCAAACAAGCTCAACTAGACACAGATACAATTCTGCGCGAACAAATAAATGATCCGGTTTTACAAACCGTTCGCCAGTGGCTAAAGGCAGGCAAAGAACCGCCGAGCACAAGTACAATTAAGCATTGTAAAGGATTACGTGCATACAAAAATATATTTAACCTTCTACTACTCGAGGAACAATATGACTTACTATGCTACAATAAACCAGACGAGAACGGTTTATACGATACCAAAATATGTGTTCCACTATCGCTATTTATGAAGTGTTTTGAGTTAGCACATAATAATCCACTAAGTGGACATCGCGGAGACACATGCACATTTAACAACATTAGTAGATTCTTTTATTGGCCCGGAATGTACAAATGGGTTACAATGCTAGTACATGACTGCTTAGATTGCCAAAAGAATAAACCACAAAGACATGATCTAAACGAAGCCCCCTTAGAACAGTGGGGAGAGTTAGAAACAACCCCGTTTCATACTATACACATAGACCACAAAGGTCCATTTAGGCCTTGTAGTAATCAGAAGAAATTTTGTCTAGTTATAGTAGACAGTTTCTCTCGCTTTATACAAGTGTATCCATCAAAAACCGCTGATGCACCAGAAACCGTTAAGCTAATTGAAAAATATATTACCCGATTCGGAATTCCCCAACAAATAGTACATGACAACGGTACTGCATTTTTGAGTAATGATTTTGTGCACTGGACGCATGAATTCGGAATTACTTTAAAGCCACGGACCTCATACTCACCTTGGACAAATGGCAAGGTTGAAGTACAAAATAAAAACTTAGCAAATTATTTGCGCAGTTTTATTAACGACACCGGTTCAAACTGGGCTAGTCTTACTAATAAATTTGCCTTCGCGCATAATACTGCAATAAATTACAGTACAGGATATACTCCGTACGAAATAGTATTCGGTATTAAACCGCAAATTCCAATTTCCCTTAAGCTTGGCTTGCTGCGGGATAATAGACGGAATTGTATTTCAGAGTATTGTAAAGACCTTCCCTTACATACTCACTGTGAAAATTCTTGTAAAAACGAGAAAGTAGACAAACTACTACAAAATAGATTGTCCAGTACTATACTACAACGTGAAAATGAATTTAAAAGTATATATAGTAAAACATATACTCGCTGTCGGCAAATTACAAACAAAGCACACGAGTATAGGAATAGATTTAAATTGGGTAGACCAATCAAAATCGGTCGTAAAGTTCTACTAGAGAATCACGCTAAAGGATTATTGAAATCCAAGAAACTACTAGAGTTACGCTCTGGACCATATACTGTTACTAAACAAATTACTAATACTACGTATGAAATTGTTCACGACACAACTGAACAAAAGAAAGTAGTGCATAGAAATCACTTAGTAGAATACTTTCCTAAAGAACAGGAAATAGACAAGTTAGTACAGGACTATAGTACTAACTATGATGATTCACAGGCCTACTATGATAGGTTCAACCAGTACTCAATAAATAGATTCAATCACCAAACAATTGATAACCCGGAATATATGCCGTGGCCTATTATTAACAACGCAAATAATCAGGCTGAGCAAATAACATCACCGCAACCAGTTGAATACTCAACTACTGTTAACACGTGCCGGAGTGCGCCTAACAGCCCATACAAAACAAATAGAAATGATAGTGAAAGTACACTACATATCAGGAATTTGTTTACCCCCCAAAGTAGTTCACAAAGTACTACGTCCAATTCCCATACATTTAGCCCTACCATTAGTTCAACCCCCCACCCAGTAAAAATAAAAACTAATCCTAATCCAATTTATTCTGATGTCAGACCTCAGCGAACACGGACTGAACCTAAACGCTATGGGAATACAATCCCATCAGATTTAATTCCAAAAGTCCAAAAGAAATAATTCTTTTATACAAATCTGTTATAAAACATACGAAATTACAAAAATAAAATATACATACTATAAAAATATCTAAACCAAAATTAACAAAAATTAAAATAAACGAGCCTTAGCGACTTTAATGAGTTTAATGTATTCGCGGGTAATAGTACAGTCTCGGAAAAGCAGCCCGCACCCCAGAACAACAGACAACCCATATAGTTGCTGGGCAGCTCTTGCTGTCTCAGGGGTCCACCACACTCGCCACAGATCGAACACATAGTTCAACATTTGTTCGTGGCATTCAGGGTTTGGTGATGCTAGCTTACGCTCGAACTAAAATTCAAAAATTTTTTTTTTCCTACCCCATTATATTCCCAAAAATAAGTGTAACTCAGAAAATTTACCTCTTTCCCCAACCAACATTTGAAGTACTGCACTGTAGCAGGACATATTTTCGTATATTTTAGTAAATTTCTGTCTTTATTATTTATGCAATATTCCTGCGCAATCCGCAGAGAATAAAATTCCTCTTCAGAAAGGACAATTTGAGTTGTTATATAATGCTCAGAGAGGAAAAATTTCATCTCTCTGGCATCCAACTCCAAATCCAATTGCTCAAAGGCAGAATAATTCGCCTCTTTAAACAATTTTAAAATTGTTCTGTTCATTATTATTAGAGTTAGACTAGTATTACACTCAGCAAATTTCTCTATTTATACAGGAATAGAAATATACCCCAACCAGTTAAACTTTGTATTCACTCCGTCTTCACGGACAGCCCTCAATCAACCAATCAGAATTGAGTATTCTGCCAGTTGCGCGGATAGAAATCCGCTCTCAATAATTTATGCAAATATACAAACTGATAAAATGCAGTTGGAGCAGTTCGCCAATCAGGGCTCAGTATTTTGCCATCCGCATGGACGGCCAAATTATCATTATGAAAAGAACCGTTAGCCAATCAGGGCTCAGTAATTTGCCATCCGCACGGACGGCCAAATTGCCATTAAGAAATCTATAAATTCTCACCCCAACTAAATCGATTCATTCTTTTGAATCTCTCGCGCACAGTCTACACCCTTCAACTTTGTCCACAAACCACTCAAATATTCATTTTTAAAAATGAATACTGCAATCGAATCTCTGTTCCCCGAGGAGGGAGAGGTTATTGAAACCGAAAACCCCAGAAGGAATTTCGCTGAGGTAAATCTTTTACTTATTCTTTTTCTCTTTCGTCTATTTCTGTTTTGCAAAAACAAACAAATAGAAAATATCACAAAATTAGTTGTGACTACAACTTTAATTTTATCTAATTTCACAAATTGTGAAAACCCAGACTCTGAAATTTTCACAGATTTAAAAACTGCTCACCATCACTTATACGCAAAAACTGCAACATCACTAAAAGTCGCTCACTACGATTGTTCACTTATGGACTCTAATAAAATGTACTCACTAAACAAAGTCGCTCCTTGTAAAATTGAACCACAAAATGTTGAAATTTCAAAAGTCAAAGGACAAATTTTCAACCGTTTCTTTAGAGGAAAATTAGAAGCTACTATGTGTAGAGCAAGCCACCAAAGCATTAGGTGGTATTGCGGCCTTTTCGACGCTAGTGGAATTGATGCAAAACGTAGCACAATTACCACAGACGTAGATTTAACTCCAGAACAGTGTAGGCAGGCTAGATTAACTAATAAGTTAAGTATTAACGGAAAAGAAATTCCGATTAAATTAAATGTAAGAACAACTTATATAAAAAATTCCGGTCCAAATATTGGAGAAAATCCAAACGAATGTGACGATTCTGGCTGGATAATTCACGATACATTTGAAACTTATATGCAGGATACAACTTTAAATGTTAACCTGCGGGGAGGATCAGTAAATAACTGGCAAAATATTCCCCTGCCTTGCACATTATCAGAAGGCGGTTGTCAAAGTACGTCAACCGACCCCCATGCTTATAGCTGGGAAAAACAAGCTAATTGCTTGTTCGCTTTAAGAGAACAATTTGAAGGCAAAATGATAAAAATAGGAGATAATTACTATATCTCTAAAGAATCAGAGAAAGAACAAAGCTTTCTATTTCAAGTGTACAATAAGCCTCAATCGCTATGCAATAGCAATAATATAGTTTATCCGTCACCATACGACACAATATATGTTGAATTTACAGGCGGATTTAATATGAATACAGGAGAGGCACTCGAACCTCTACCTAATATAAATAGAATTACTAGACTTCCGAACAATTCACTAAGTTCGCTTAATATCTCCCGAACAGAGATAGATTACGAGGCACATTTGAATACTAAATTCGACTACTATCAGTACACTAATTTCCGAAGGCTACAACTCTCTGAAATAAATACTATACAACAAATTTGTGAACTAGAACGTTCACTTAAAAATACACAACTTGCATATTCGCGTCTCAGCCCTAAGCTGGCTGGTTTTCTGTTAACTAATAACAGATCTATGTTTTTAGAGACAAACGGCAATATAGCCTGGCTCTATCACTGTCCAAAATTTTATTCGCCTTTACAAGTAATGGATACTTGTTACGATCGAATACCGGTGTTATATAAAAATAAAGTTCGCTTTATCGATCCAGTTAGCAGACAAATTTTACTACTGCTAAACAACAACCATGTAACAACAAACAAAAGAATCTCTTTCAATTAGATATTGAAAATGATAATTCTTGGATCGAACTAACTCCAAGTATAACACAAGTCACTGGGCCTGCATTATTCGCACCCAGCAACCAGAAACACAAAATGGTTTCTATAAAATTAAAAAATGGACAGGACGTTTCTTTTCATGTCAAAGAAGACATGATTGCATTTTGGAATGATGTAACTTTAAATTCTGAAATGAAAGACGCAGCGCAAGAGTTTTCTCGTGAATTAGTTGAGATTCAACATAATAAAAGCCAGCCTGGTGGTTATAGCAACTACTACACTACAAAAACAATATATTTAGATTCTCTAATATCGTCACAATTTCTACACAACCGGTATATAAAAGCCTTCGGCCGAGTACACTATTATTTAGAACAGTGCGGAATTATTTTCGCTGTATTTCTTTTTGTCAAGTTTATAATTGACATTGTAGTTTGCATTATTCGAGCACTACAAATACACAAAATTACAGGAGCCTCAGTGAGTTTCGGAAAAGTAATACTATCAGCCACTTTCAATATACTTTTTCAGTCCATAATAACATCAGTATTTCGTCCTACTGAAGAAAGAGACGACTCGGAACACTTAGTACAAGCACCCACTTATAAAGAGCCGACTATAAACATATACCCCCCTATACAAAGTGATCTACAAGCAATTAGACAAGAAAGGGAAAATCAATCTAGCAATGATGATTTCCCAACCTCTCCAGTGTAATTAAATCAATTAATTACAACTATAATTAACATTTTATAAAAAAATTTTTCAGAGCACAACCCTTGACGACGATGACTTTCTGCTACCTGCGTTCGAAGACTTACTCGATGACCAACCCCCCTTGGAACTCCCTCTACTCGATGACCAGCCCCCTTTAGAGCAATATCTCTTGCCAGCAGTGGACCCGCAACCTCATGGCCAACAACCATCAGAACAACCAGGACCATCACAACTTCAACCACCAGTGGCAGCGGTCTCGCCGAAAACCCTCACAATACAAGATAAAATCAACCGGCAGATGAAAACGGAACAGCTCGTGTGCAACCCAAGCTTCAATGGGCACCCGAAATACGACATGAGTTTGAACTATAAACTACAGAACCACGCCAATTTGTACAAACTCATGTCATACAACCCCAAAACCAAAACATATCGAGCAAAGAACTTGGGGATTGACAAGCAAATTTTGTCAGTCCCTTTCTATCTTTTAACTGCTAATTTAGAAGGCTCTGAGGACAGTTACATCCGTAACCTCGAGCAGAGTTTTCTAAAAGAGAGGTACAAGAACTTCCAACTCCAGCAGCGCAATGACAGCCTGCTGCGGGAATTACGCGACTACCGAAACGGCGACTTCCGTGAACACGAAAATTTTTCAAATCTGTAAGCCCGGAGGAGAGTCGCAAAAACATTCTTTTATATCTTAAACAGTGCGTATATTTAACCTTTATTATTTTTTTTTCTTTTGTAAAGTATTATGCAGTTGTTTCATCACACATATTTTGTAAAATCTTTATGCAGATTGTTTTATTTTACCCCCACTAAGGACCGGGTCGGGATGTACTAAAGTAATGTTTATGTTGAATACTTAGCTTAGCTAAGCTAAGTATTCAGATTACATCATTCTAAAAATAGAATGATGCAATTTAGCTGAACCATTCAAATTGCGTAAAATGTCCGTCCGTCCGGCCAAACGGACATTTTACCGTCCAGCCAGCAGGACGGGAATTATCCCGTTCTGCGAACTATATATAGCAAAGAAAGAATCACAACTTGAGAAATTAAGAATTAATAACTCAGAGAAACTGGGAATTTAATATCTCCAAATTGAGAAAGAAATCTCAAAGTAAAAAGTAATTCGAAGTGAAATTGCTAACACAATCTTCTCAACTATATCGAATCACGAATAGTTAGAGATAATCTTCACGTCAGGACTTTATCCAAAAGGGAATAATAAGTTACTGATAACAACTAAAAGTTAGTAAAGTTTTTACTAACTTTCCCGACCCTCTCCTCTTTTAGTTAACTCTTATAACTTTATATTTTAACTTTCATAACCTCATAACTTAGCTGTAAATTTATCTATGTTCAATTTCTATAAAGATTATATAAAACTTATAACTAGATCAATTAGTCAAATTTACTTACTTAGATCATTAAATACTTTTATGAGACTTATCAGGCTTAGAAAGATAGCATATACTAGGAGTACGACCATCGAGTCAGAAGTTTGAACCTTCGCACCCCCTACCCTCTAGTATAACACCTACGAAACCGGATTCCCGAAGGCATTTCACCAGCAACAGAACACCACTCCAAAGGTGCACATGCATTCAAATGACAGCATGAATCGAAACAGCAAGTAATTGACACAGCATCGGAGTTGTTGTTGATACTAAATTTTAAAGGGAACAGGTCATTGAAAAGGAAGAAACAAACAAGATATCATGACGATCAAGTGACGTACTAAAAATGAGCAAATCTGCAAGGCAATTGACAAATGAGAGCAAATTGGATGACGAGCAACAACGACCAGCAAAAAAGGAACCCATTACGCATAATTCCTAAATAATTAATGGACGAAAATAAAAAAGTTGGTCTAAACGAGCCAAATACTTCCATAGAACCGATAAATTTCAACTGTAGAAAACACCTCTGGATCGCTGAGGGATTTTACTGCGCAGTCAATACAAATGGTTTTCATACGATGATGAAGTGAAAAGCATTCAGGCTATAACGACAAGCACGAATATTAATTTTTTCCAAGCCAACTTTTCAGACTGAGACCATAGAAAACAGCTGGTTGTTATCAAATCAAAGATTGCAGAAATGAAGCAGAGAGCTGACGAAAAAGTTATATCTCCCAATTATGAAATATTGATTTTTGAAGACACCCCGGACAACCAAGAGGGCCAGTCAATTAGCCTCGAGCTGCTGCAATTTTTAAAGATCCCAATATAGCAATGATCATCAGTGTTGTGAATACAATTGTAAGCGAGAAATGTGAACGACTTTAAATCGTAAATTTATGCGTAATAAAGCAAGCAACCATAGCACAGATAGTATAGCACTGTCCTCTCAATCTAAGAATCGATGGTTCGAGCCCCCACCATGTCGAAACCTACAAAGCAAAATCTGCATTCTTATACATGTGCCTTGAGCAACGAACTGTTTGAGAGCAGTTTTAAGCTAAACCAGCCAATTTTAGAAAAAACGAAATGAATGATTAAACTTTAAGGCCAAATTAAAATCAAATTAGTCACATATTAACTGAATTGACCTCTTTTGGCTAACAAAAGGCTAACAGATCCTGTCCAGCCTATTTGCCGCCAGTTTTACTTTAGATATCTTGTGTGTACGAACATGAGGATTGTTATGTGTGATCGAATAAGAGCTGATCGTTGTAAGTTCGTATTGTTATCTTGAAAACAGATGGTTCTTGTAACGTTTTTCTGTTGTTCTAGTTTTGGACGTTATCTAGCTCCAATAATCACTTGAAAGGCAGTCCACCATCATCTACACCACAACAGGAAATATTTGTAGTTTCAAAAATTGAATTATTCATTGTACAAGCGCAAATTTTCTTTCCTCTCGGATTGTGAAGTAAACTACGAGCTTCAAGTGGAGCTGAATTGGAGCTGGCACAAGTGCAGGAGAATTGATTGCACAATAAAGACGAGAGAGCTGCAAATGCAGCTAAAGGTTAGGAATTGGATGAGAAAGTTGAGCTGCATAAATTGAATCCGCAGCAACAGCTAGCCCACAAAATAGCAGCACTCAAGATACAATTTTATTCGAAGTCTTCAAGGATCTACCTTGAAAAACATTGGTTTGTTCACCTTCATACAGGATCAGGAGTTGCCGCAAGCTTCAGGCCAGTCAAGATGAGAATGGAGGTAAAAATTGAAGAACAAAAACCAACAGGCAAAAGTTAATTCAAATTTATCATCTACTGATCCTGAAAAAAAGAGATTCCGTCAGTCAACAACAACAAATCAATCAAATGCACTATATTAGAGCCAAGTCATGACTACAAGAAGGATCAAGCGAGAGAACAGTCAAACAAGAAACAACTCCTGCAGCTTCAAAAAAGAAACAGCCGGAATTCAGACACTATGCTGACCAGTAGAGTCTACCAACGTTGACCCCGCATATATCGCCTCATGATGCACAATCCAAATTCTACTCTACTCAGCAAACGCCGATTTGATTATGTTACCAGTCTTCACAGTAACGGAGTCTAAACTTACAGTAACGGAGTCTTCAAGAGACCCAACAATGGCCCAAAGTCATATCTGTTTCTAGGCTGAAAACTCTTGCAACTGGAAAGCGAAATCAGTCAGAGCGAGAAGAAGATACTTTGTTGAAATTTATATGCTTGCATGGAACGGAGTAATTGCAACATTTATTAATAGCACACCTTTGGTTATAGTACACCTTTGGTTATAGACAACGCACATTTGGAAAAAATAATTCATCGAACTTCACAATTCGGCAGCAAATATTAAATTTTTAAAGACGATATCTAGCTTGTTTGTTGTGCTGTATCAGTATCAGTGTCAAAGTGACTTACAATCATAATTAGTTCTCAAAGCAGCTGTTCGGAAGTTACCTCCACAATTAAGAACGAAGTGGTTGTTCTACTGGAAAGTGCAACAAATTGAATTGTACATGCAGACTTAAATATTTTATATACAGACTTAAATATATGCAGATTGGCTGAATAATGTTACCTTTGTCCATTACCAATAACTGTTGCAAGCCTTATATGTGAGCGACCTGACCGAGAAAGCACTTCAAAGAAAAAAGACCAAAATGATTTTTATCATATGTATCAGAGGCGAACAAAAAGAGACAGACAAGAATTCGACAGTTCGAAGTACCACAACGCAAAGTCTACATGAAGATTGTGAGCACATAATTCGGAATTGTCACAATTTGAAACATATGGACATCCAGAAACGATGAGACACCATCAGAAAACTGAAACTTTGTTAGTCCTAAGGAATGCAAGCTCCTAATCTCATTAAAGACTGCAACGCTCTCAGAACTTGTGGAGTCGGAGGATCCAGTAAGTGACATAATAAAGTGCTTCATCTTGAACATAAGATGGAGAAAAATGACAACACTTCAGCAGTAGCCAATACCTCACACGTGTCTGGAATTCTTAAGAGCTTGTGGGTTGAATTGAATTGAATTTGAATTTCTCCTGTTAATTTATAAAGCACGCAGAAGTTGTGGACACAGCAGAATCCACTATGAAAAATCCATAATTCCAAAAATTCATCAGGAGTGGAAGCTTGCAAATACTAACGTATCTTAATTAAGCGCCCAGATTTTATTTAAAAACAAGTTTTTTTAACGTATCGTTTTGAATGATCAAGCTATATTGAAGTGCATTGACTAGTTTTTTAACTTTTATACAGGACATGGTCTCTTGTTCAAGCTGAGGTAGTATTTTTTGTTTCAGTAGAAAATTTATTAAAATTCTACCGCGATAACCCAGAGATGTCCGAGTTGAAACTCTTTTTGACGTTTTTGTTTGTATAATGCGAGTGGTTTTCGAGCGAGTTTTGTACGAAAAATTTTGATTTGCGGTCAAAATCTCATTCATCATTTTGTTTGAATGTAACCCAAAGTATGACTTAAGGCTGAATGAAAGCAGATGTTTTATGTACAATTCACAAATTGTCAAAATTTTGAACTCGAATAAAGTATCAAAGATGGAGTCACTTGGTTTCTTTCTAAAGACAATTCTCAAAATTTTCGTTTGTAACCGTTCAATTTTTTGAAGCTTATTCAACGTTGTCCCACCATAAATAAGAAGTCCATACTCAAAAATTGGTACCACTGTAGTTTTGTAGAACATCAAAATGGTGTTGCGACTGCAAGTTCTCCTTAGGCTTGCAATTATTCCGATCCACTTCTTTAATTTTAAACAAATGGATTCCACATGTTTTTCGAAATTTAAATTCGCGTCTAAAATTACTCCTAGATATTTGTAGGTATTGCACTTCTGAACTGGGCAGTTTTGAATGTTTGTGTTTGCTTTAGTTTCAAAAAAATTCATTACAAAAGTTTTTGACTCGTTTAAATCCAATTTATTTTGATGTAGCCAATGTGAAACTGAATGAATTTCAGTAATTAATTCTTCATAGGTTGGTCTGTTTTTGAAAAGGAGGCTGGTATCATCGGCAAAAAAATACGGAGTGGATAATTTACAAGCGTCCACAAAGTCATTAAAGTACAGTATAAATAATACAGGACCCAGAACAGAACCTTGAGGAACTCCATTTTTTACTAATAGTTCTTTCGATATTCTATTTTTCCATATAACACACTGTGTTCTTGATTTGAGATATGAAGAAAACCAGCTTAAAACCTGACCCCTAATTCCAAAGTTTTCTAATTTTTTCAACAGCAGCGAGTGATTAACAGTGTCGAATGCCTTTTTCAAATCTAGGAAGACCGTGGTGCTATTGTTCCCTTTTTCTTTTTCCAACCTTATGTTTTCCACTACATTTACGAGTGCATCAACTGTTGATCTCCGATTACGGAAACCAAACTGATTTTCACCAAGAATTTTGAATTTCTCTATGTAGTTGAGAATTTTTATTTTCATAATTTTTTCAAATACTTTTCCAAAAGACGGCAAAATCGAAATTGGTCGATAGTTATTGGCATCAGTTTTTGATCCGGTTTTGAAATGCGGTTGGATAGTTGCTCTCTTTAGGCTATTTGGGAAAACTCAGCTCAAAAAAGATTCGTTGATGTAATTAACTAAAAATGGGGCTAAAGTTCTATCAAATCTCTTAATGAAGGTGTTAGTGATCAGATCCACACCATGCGCAAAAGAATTTTGTAGGCTGGCTATTTGTGAAAGCACTTCTACTAAATTTGTTTCATGTAGCATCATAGATTGTTCTTCAGCATAATTAGATGAAGGAAAGCTTATTTGAGGTAATTTGCTCACTATTTCATCTGCAACATTTACAAAATGTTCATTGAAATAATCAGCTATGCTACTGGGGTCATCAGTTCCAATATTATTGAAAACAAGGTTATAACTCACATCACTTCTTTTGTTCCTGCCTATCAATTTGTTTATGATTTTGTACATTTTTCTTGAGTCCCTACCACAATTTTGAATTTTGTTTTGTATGAAAAGTTTTTTTGTGTCGTTCATGATTTGAGTGCTCTTGCTTTTCAGTTGAAGATATCTATTTTTATCGATGTTGTTTTGTGTTCTCAACCATTTTGTTCTTGCATTGTTTCTCTTCGCAAAAAGATTTTTTATTCGATTTGTGACCCATTGATTCCTATTTTTCTTTTGTTTTATTTCAACCAAAGGCTGATGTTTGTCGACTACAAAATGTAAACAGTTACAAAATGCGTTGAAAGATTGATCCGTATTGTTGTTCTGAAATATGATTAAATTGTTTTCCAGTTCCTTTTTGTATTTTTCAAACAGTATTTTGTTGTTGAAGGCAGACATACTGCGACGTTTAGATGCTTTTATCTTGGGTTTAATCATACTTTTTGTTAAACTGAAAAATACTGGATAATGATCTGTGATGTCGTAACTGATAGAATTTACTATGCATAGATTTTTGTTGATATTTGTCAGAAATAAATCGAGGGATGATTTTGTTGTCGACGTTTCTCTAGTTATACCCGAATCCATTAGGTTTATACCGTTACTAGAGATAACATCTTCAAATCGCTTTTTTATTGGAGTCAGAGATAGCTGATCTATATTGAAGTCTCCACATATAATAAGATTTTGGTTCGCATCCACCATAGTCTCAAGATAGCTGTCAAATTCAGTCAAGAACTGATTTTTATTGAACCCAGGGGGAACATAGTATGTAATCAAAGTATAGTTTTCGTTATTTGTTCTAATTTTTATACCTAGGCTCTCATCATAGTTCGTTGGAAAGCTATCTAACAGAAGAATATCCTCCCTGCAAAACATGGCTACTCCTCCACCAATTCCCACCCTGTTTTTAGCAATTATTTTCTGATAACCTGATATATTGAAGTGTTCTTCATGGGAACCCTCTTGTATCCAAGTTTCAACAAGGCAAATCACAGTTGGTAGGGACTCAAATGTTTGCAAAAAAACCTGAAGTTCCTCAAGGTGTTTGTTTAGAGACCGGATATTAACAAGCAAGACTGTGAATGTTAGTTTTTTGATGCATAACTTTTGTTTTGCTGAAATGAAACACCGTACATATTTTGTTTTTTGTTCATTGGTATATCATTTCCATTGTTTGTTGCGTCCATATCAGGCGAAAAAGCATAGGTTCTTTTGTTATTCATGAATGGAGTATCATTTTGTACAGTTTGCAAACTCTTTTGTTGTCTCCTTTGATAATCCGGTAGCTCGCTGATGTCATCAACTGGTTGATATCTTTCACCATCAAAAGCCCATAAGTGTGATTTCTTAATCTTATAGTGAATGTCCAGTTCTCGAGCTTTTTTTTCAATGATAACATCCTTTTTCGCCAGTCGTTCATGAATGAAAATAGGATTCCCCATCGAATTTCTCAGACCTCTTAACCATGAAGCACGTTTCAGAATTATGTCCCTTTGTTGCAAATACAAAAATTGAACAATAATAGGCGCAATGTTTCCATTTTTTAGTGGGTGGGCAATCGAGATTTCGTCGGGATTCAAACTAACCTGTAAGATGTTGTTTACTATTTGTAAAATTGGTGCGAGTACATTACCATCAGCTGGGATGTCGATGTTAGTAAAAATAAGAAACGGTCTGTTTTGATATCTTTCTACTGCTGTTAATCGTTTTTCTAACTGATAAATGTTGTTTTCTGAAGTAATTTGGTTATTCTCAAGTTTTTCGAGACGATCCGTAAGATTTTGTATGACTAGGTTTTGCTTTGTTACAGTATTTGTAAGTTTTTCAATATTTTTTTCAGTTCGGAAATATTTCCTGTAGTAAAGTTCTCTTGGTTGGCCATTTTGATAATAAAGCAACGTGAATTTCAAAGATTTTGAATGGCATAAAAAGAGCAAGAAAGAGCAACTGCTTTGTTTCGCTTTGTTTCGTCTTGTGTCTTGTGGGTTGCAGTAATCAAAAATCAAAGACTTGTCAACACACTAGCTATGTGTAATGTGGGCTCAACAGTTTTGTTCATTGAATGCCGTTTAATTTCTATGTGAAAGCGTCAAGGTAAAAAACTACGCTGAAACGTCAAGTTAAGAAAACTAACTGGGTCAATGTAAAAGAACCCTGTTGTCTGTCTTCAAGTAGACAACTGGGTTCACAGAAACATGACGTACATGTTTTTGAACACGAAAGATCAGAGTAGTTACGGTAATTTGTTTTGAGATTTCACCTCCAGTTCAGATTTGCGGATGTGCTGCCGGAAGTCAAAATCCAACTGAGCGACGTGCGTCTAATTCTTGGAGAGGACGCCTGTTTTCTTGTGATATTTCACCCATTTTCATTAGACAAAAGATATGAACTGCCTCTGCTCTCTGAAGTCGCTTTTTGAGAACACCATAAAACATGACGTGTTTGTTTTAAATTCAAAGTAGCAAAAAGGAGGCTCGTTAATGTGCGTACGCACATAAGGTTCGGACCCGCTCATTCACTTTCCTGACTTAATTGGCTACCAAATGATAAAGCGATAGAAAACTTTCAAAAACATATATATCGTTCCATAAACAATGGAATACAATAATGCTACCCTAAAGGGCAGATAAACGTTGTCGATAAAAGGACTGCTAGAAAGGACAATAGTAAATATCAAAGAAAAAAAATTATTTACGACCAAAACTCGATGTCTATAATAAATGGAATCATCACAAAATCATCAAACCCGCATCAGATGAAACCTAAAGGAATCATTTTAACCTATACTTTTTAAGAAAAAAATGTAACTGGTTAACAGGTCGAAAAAAGAGCAAAAGGCGGGAAGTTCAAAAGTACGTTTCTATTTTTGAAAACAATTACTTTCACCGTTATTGATAACATTAGATATCAAATTAAATCCCTAAAATATTCATATATATCTCACTAGGAAGCAATTGAGACATATCACTAACCAATGTTCAATTGAGAAAAAATTCAAAGCAAGTGGGACCTAAAATTACTGCTATAATATAAAAAGAAAACAAATGCTATAAAATGTCAGAGAAACAACCGCCGACACAGCGGTGTTGAAAGTGGCAAAATTTTTGAAAGATAACGATATCGTGGCCGTACCTTTTGATAAGGGCACGGGACTTTGTGTGACGAAGAAGCAATCATATCACAAAAAGCTGGCTGATGTTTTCAATTGCACCCATTTTCACGAAATTGCTAGTGCGGGGGATCACAGTGCGCTGAAGATTGAAAAAGACATCAATAGCGCGTTGCTTGATATGAAGAAGAGCTCTTTATTAAGCTGAAAAGTCTTTCAAAAATTGCGATCAACAGAAGCAAAAAAAATCTGAGACTTTATGGCTTAGCTAGAGTGCATAATAATGGAATTCTTTTACGCCCAGTGTTGTCTATACCCGGAAGTAGTTATTACAATTTGAATAATTTCCTCACGCAACTTTTTGATAAAGTACCTGGTGCTAATATTGAGACGTCAACGCTCGATGCACGGAGAAAACTAGGATCCATAAAACTGTGTCCTGGCGAGAGCATTGTATCTTTGGATGTGAAGAGCCTATATACAAATGTCCCTGTTAATGAAGCAATTGAAATAGCCTTGAGGAGCTTGTACTCTAGTGCTCACGCCCCCGAGATTTTAAGATCGACTTTGAAAACAATCTTGAAGCTAGCTGTGACAAATGTCTGTTTAAAATTCAATGACAGATGGTTTTGTCAGATGGATAGCTTAGCAATGGGAGTATTACTTGCAGTTACTTTGAATGATATTTGGATGAAGTCATTTGAACATCAGATCAAGTCAACAAAAAGATCATCAATAAGATCCCTAAAAATGAACTTGACGCCTGTCCTGATTGCAACCGTAGAATCACCTATACAGAAAATGGAGTGGAATGTGAGAAATGTGAGAATTGGTTCCATCCAAAATGCCAAAATGTTGATGATAAATTTTATGCAAAAATGAAGGACATGGTGTGGTACTGTTCTAATTGCCAGAAGATTAACAAATTAGATATTGAACCAGAAACTAAAAGACAACTATTATTAGGATATGTAGACGATATAATTTGCACAGTAAACGGTGAACCAGACACTTTGCTCAGAAAAGTAAACATGCTTCATAGGAAAATGGAATGCACAATGGAAAAACCCTACGAAAAAGGTAATTTAGCATTTTTAGACATGAACTTCAATGTAAAAAGCTGCAAAGAAATTAATTGCAAGTGGTACAACAAACCAACGACACGGGAGTTGTCTTGAATTTCTGTAGCTGTGCACCAATGCAACATAAAAAGAATATTGTAGAAGGGACTGTTCACCGCGTTGTTAGAAGCATGAGCACATGGC
>NW_027450501.1:0-12065 GCF_964194025.1 Convolutriloba macropyga | reverse complement strand
TAGCTAGCTTGAGCTTGAGCTTGAGCTAGCTAGCTTGAGCTTGAGCTTGAGCTAGCTAGCTAGCTAGCTTGAGCTTGAGCTAGCTAGCTTGAGCTTGAGCTAGCTAGCTAGCTTGAGCTTGAGCTTGAGCTAGCTGGCTTGAGCTTGAGCTAGCTAGCTTGAGCTTGAGCTAGCTAGCTTGAGCTTGAGCTAGCTAGCTAGCTTGAACTTGAGCTAGCTAGCTAGCTTGAGCTTGAGCTTGAGCTTGAGCTAGCTAGCTAGCTTGAGCTTGAGCTTGAGCTAGCTGGCTTGAGCTTGAGCTAGCTAGCTTGAGCTTGAGCTAGCTAGCTTGAGCTTGAGCTAGCTAGCTAGCTTGAACTTGAGCTAGCTAGCTAGCTTGAGCTTGAGCTAGCTAGCTAGCTTGAGCTTGAGCTAGCTAGCTAGCTTGAGCTTGAGCTTGAGCTAGCTAGCTTGAGCTTGAGCTTGAGCTAGCTAGCTAGCTTGAGCTTGAGCTAGCTAGCTTGAGCTTGAGCTAGATAGCTTGAGCTTGAGCTAGCTAGCTAGCTTGAGCTTGAGCTAGCTAGCTAGCTTGAACTTGAGCTAGCTAGCTAGCTTGAGCTTGAGCTAGCTAGCTAGCTTGAGCTAGCTAGCTAGCTTGAGCTTGAGCTTGAGCTAGCTAGCTTGAGCTTGAGCTAGCTAGCTAGCTTGAGCTTGAGCTAGCTAGCTAGCTTGAGCTTGAGCTAGCTAGCTAGCTTGAGCTTGAGCTTGAGCTAGCTAGCTTGAGCTTGAGCTTGAGCTAGCTAGCTAGCTTGAGCTTGAGCTAGCTAGCTTGAGCTTGAGCTAGCTAGCTTGAGCTTGAGCTAGCTAGCAAGCTTGTGCTTGAGCTAGCTAGCTAGCTTGAGCTTGAGCTTGAGCTAGCTAGCTTGAGCTTGAGCTAGCTAGCTTGAGCTTGAGCTAGCTAGCTTGAGCTTGAGCTAGCTAGCAAGCTTGTGCTTGAGCTAGCTAGCTAGCTTGAGCTTGAGCTTGAGCTAGCTGGCTTGAGCTTGAGCTAGCTAGCTTGAGCTTGAGCTAGCTAGCTTGAGCTTGAGCTAGCTAGCTAGCTTGAACTTGAGCTAGCTAGCTAGCTTGAGCTTGAGCTAGCTAGCTAGCTTGAGCTTGAGCTAGCTAGCTAGCTTGAGCTTGAGCTTGAGCTAGCTAGCTTGAGCTTGAGCTTGAGCTAGCTAGCTAGCTTGAGCTTGAGCTAGCTAGCTTGAGCTTGAGCTAGCTAGCTTGAGCTTGAGCTAGCTAGCTAGCTTGAGCTTGAGCTAGCTAGCTAGCTTGAACTTGAGCTAGCTAGCTAGCTTGAGTTTGAGCTAGCTAGCTTGAGCTTGAGCTAGCTAGCTTGAGCTTGAGCTAGCTAGCTAGCTTGAACTTGAGCTAGCTAGCTAGCTTGAGCTTGAGCTAGCTAGCTAGCTTGAGCTTGAGCTAGCTAGCTAGCTTGAGCTTGAGCTTGAGCTAGCTAGCTTGAGCTTGAGCTTGAGCTAGCTAGCTAGCTTGAGCTTGAGCTAGCTAGCTTGAGCTTGAGCTAGCTAGCTTGAGCTTGAGCCTAGCTAGCTAGCTTGAGCTTGAGCTAGCTAGCTAGCTTGAACTTGAGCTAGCTAGCTAGCTTGAGCTTGAGCTAGCTAGCTAGCTTGAGCTAGCTAGCTAGCTTGAGCTTGAGCTTGAGCTTGAGCTAGCTAGCTTGAGCTTGAGCTAGCTAGCTAGCTTGAGCTTGAGCTAGCTAGCTAGCTTGAGCTTGAGCTAGCTAGCTAGCTTGAGCTTGAGCTTGAGCTAGCTAGCTTGAGCTTGAGCTAGCTAGCTAGTTGAGCTTGAGCTAGCTAGCTAGCTTGAGCTTGAGCTTGAGCTAGCTAGCTTGAGCTTGAGCTTGAGCTAGCTAGCTAGCTTGAGCTTGAGCTAGCTAGCTTGAGCTTGAGCTAGCTAGCTTGAGCTTGAGCTAGCTAGCTAGCTTGTGCTTGAGCTAGCTAGCTAGCTTGAGCTTGAGCTTGAGCTAGCTGGCTTGAGCTTGAGCTAGCTAGCTTGAGCTTGAGCTAGCTAGCTTGAGCTTGAGCTAGCTAGCTAGCTTGAACTTGAGCTAGCTAGCTAGCTTGAGCTTGAGCTAGCTAGCTAGCTTGAGCTTGAGCTAGCTAGCTAGCTTGAGCTTGAGCTTGAGCTAGCTAGCTTGAGCTTGAGCTTGAGCTAGCTAGCTAGCTTGAGCTTGAGCTAGCTAGCTTGAGCTTGAGCTAGCTAGCTTGAGCTTGAGCTAGCTAGCTAGCTTGAGCTTGAGCTAGCTAGCTAGCTTGAACTTGAGCTAGCTAGCTAGCTTGAGCTTGAGCTAGCTAGCTAGCTTGAGCTAGCTAGCTAGCTTGAGCTTGAGCTTGAGCTAGCTAGCTTGAGCTTGAGCTAGCTAGCTAGCTTGAGCTTGAGCTAGCTAGCTAGCTTGAGCTTGAGCCAGCTAGCTAGCTTGAGCTTGAGCTTGAGCTAGCTAGCTTGAGCTTGAGCTTGAGCTAGCTAGCTAGCTTGAGCTTGAGCTAGCTAGCTTGAGCTTGAGCTAGCTAGCTTGAGCTTGAGCTAGCTAGCAAGCTTGTGCTTGAGCTAGCTAGCTAGCTTGAGCTTGAGCTTGAGCTAGCTAGCTTGAGCTTGAGCTAGCTAGCTTGAGCTTGAGCTAGCTAGCTTGAGCTTGAGCTAGCTAGCAAGCTTGTGCTTGAGCTAGCTAGCTAGCTTGAGCTTGAGCTTGAGCTAGCTGGCTTGAGCTTGAGCTAGCTAGCTTGAGCTTGAGCTAGCTAGCTTGAGCTTGAGCTAGCTAGCTAGCTTGAACTTGAGCTAGCTAGCTAGCTTGAGCTTGAGCTAGCTAGCTAGCTTGAGCTTGAGCTAGCTAGCTAGCTTGAGCTTGAGCTTGAGCTAGCTAGCTTGAGCTTGAGCTTGAGCTAGCTAGCTAGCTGGAGCTTGAGCTAGCTAGCTTGAGCTTGAGCTAGCTAGCTTGAGCTTGAGCTAGCTAGCTAGCTTGAGCTTGAGCTAGCTAGCTAGCTTGAACTTGAGCTAGCTAGCTAGCTTGAGTTTGAGCTAGCTAGCTTGAGCTTGAGCTAGCTAGCTTGAGCTTGAGCTAGCTAGCTAGCTTGAACTTGAGCTAGCTAGCTAGCTTGAGCTTGAGCTAGCTAGCTAGCTTGAGCTTGAGCTAGCTAGCTAGCTTGAGCTTGAGCTTGAGCTAGCTAGCTTGAGCTTGAGCTTGAGCTAGCTAGCTAGCTTGAGCTTGAGCTAGCTAGCTTGAGCTTGAGCTAGCTAGCTTGAGCTTGAGCTAGCTAGCTAGCTTGAGCTTGAGCTAGCTAGCTAGCTTGAACTTGAGCTAGCTAGCTAGCTTGAGCTTGAGCTAGCTAGCTAGCTTGAGCTAGCTAGCTAGCTTGAGCTTGAGCTTGAGCTTGAGCTAGCTAGCTTGAGCTTGAGCTAGCTAGCTAGCTTGAGCTTGAGCTAGCTAGCCAGCTTGAGCTTGAGCTAGCTAGCTAGCTTGAGCTTGAGCTTGAGCTAGCTAGCTTGAGCTTGAGCTTGAGCTAGCTAGCTAGCTTGAGCTTGAGCTAGCTAGCTAGCTTGAGCTTGAGCTTGAGCTAGCTAGCTTGAGCTTGAGCTTGAGCTAGCTAGCTAGCTTGAGCTTGAGCTAGCTAGCTTGAGCTTGAGCTAGCTAGCTTGAGATTGAGCTAGCTAGCTAGCTTGTGCTTGAGCTAGCTAGCTAGCTTGAGCTTGAGCTTGAGCTAGCTGGCTTGAGCTTGAGCTAGCTAGCTTGAGCTTGAGCTAGCTAGCTTGAGCTTGAGCTAGCTAGCTAGCTTGAACTTGAGCTAGCTAGCTAGCTTGAGCTTGAGCTTGAGCTAGCTAGCTAGCTTGAGCTTGAGCTAGCTAGCTAGCTTGAGCTTGAGCTTGAGCTAGCTAGCTTGAGCTTGAGCTTGAGCTAGCTAGCTAGCTTGAGCTTGAGCTAGCTAGCTTGAGCTTGAGCTAGCTAGCTTGAGCTTGAGCTAGCTAGCTAGCTTGAGCTTGAGCTAGCTAGCTAGCTTGAACTTGAGCTAGCTAGCTAGCTTGAGCTTGAGCTAGCTAGCTAGCTTGAGCTAGCTAGCTAGCTTGAGCTTGAGCTTGAGCTTGAGCTAGCTAGCTTGAGCTTGAGCTAGCTAGCTAGCTTGAGCTTGAGCTAGCTAGCTAGCTTGAGCTTGAGCTAGCTAGCTAGCTTGAGCTTGAGCTTGAGCTAGCTAGCTTGAGCTTGAGCTTGAGCTAGCTAGCTAGCTTGAGCTTGAGCTAGCTAGCTTGAGCTTGAGCTAGCTAGCTTGAGCTTGAGCTAGCTAGCTAGCTTGAGCTTGAGCTAGCTAGCTAGCTTGAGCTTGAGCTAGCTGGCTTGAGCTTGAGCTAGATAGCTTGAGCTTGAGCTAGCTAGCTAGCTTGAGCTAGCTAGCTAGAGCTCGACCTATGAAAAGCTGCGCAAACACTTATTCTATAATAATTGCGAAAATTAAAAATTTCACAAGTGAAAAGCTGCATAAACAGTAATTCTATGTGTGGGGCATTATTAGGGGGAGGTGTCTTGTCAAAATATGGCTGGACTAAAGACCTCAACCCAGATAGGGTGGAAGGCCCTATGATCGGTCTGTTACTAATCGGTGACCGATAAAGACCTGACCAAGGCCTGTAGTAAGCTTGGTTAGGCATTACAGGAGATAACACTAAGACCGAGGGGTCTTAGAGAGCCCTCTAGCGGGGCGAATAGAGCTAGATCGAGCCTTGGGAAAGCTAGATCGAGCAGGACTGAAGCTAAAGGATAGACCGAGAGGTCTGTCTGGTCCTCCTAGAGAGGCCAAGAGAAAGTACGAGAAGCCAACTAAAGCTTGATCGGGCCTTCAGCAAGCACGACCGAGCTGTACCGGAGCTAACACTAAGACCGAGGGGTCTTAGAGAGCCCTCTAGCGGGGCGAATAGAGCTAGATCGAGCCTTGGGAAAGCTAGATCGAGCAGGACTGAAGCTAAACGATAGACCGAGAGGTCTGTCTGGTCCTCCTAGAGAGGCCAAGAGAAAAAACGAGAAGCTAACTAAAGCTTGATCGGGCCTTCAGCAAGCACGACCGAGCTGTACCGGAGCTAACACTAAGACCGAGGGGTCTTAGAGAGCCCTCTAGCGGGGCGAATAGAGCTTGATCAAGCCTTGGGCAAGCTAGATCGAGCAGGACTGAAGCTAAGCAAGAGACCGAGAGGTCTGTCTGGTCCTCCTAGAGAGGCCAAGAGAAAGTACGAGAAGCCAACTAAAGCTTGATCGGGCCTTCAGCAAGCACGACCGAGCTGTACCGGAGCTAACACTAAGACCGAGGGGTCTTAGAGAGCCCTCTAGCGGGGCGAATAGAGCTAGATCGAGCCTTGGGAAAGCTAGATCGAGCAGGACTGAAGCTAAACGATAGACCGAGAGGTCTGTCTGGTCCTCCTAGAGAGGCCAAGAGAAAGTACGAGAAGCTAACTAAAGCTTGATCGCGCCTTCAGCAAGCACGATTGAGCAAGACCGGAGCTAACACTAAGACCGAAGTGTCTTAGAGAGCCCTCTGGTGGGGCGAATAGAGCTAGATCGAGCCTTGGGAAAGCTAGATCGAGTAAGATTGAAGCTGAAAGAGTGTCAGAGGAGCAAATGAACCTCCAAAAAGTGAAAATCAAATTTTAGAAAAAACACAAGTTAAATACTGCATGGACAGTATTTCTATGTGTGGGGCATTATTAGGGGGAGGTGTCTTGTCAAAATATGGCTGGACTAAAGACCTCAACCCGGATAGGGTGGAAGGCCCCATGATCGGTCTGTTACTAATCGGTGACCGATAAAGACCTGACCAAGGCCTGTAGTAAGCTTGGTTAGGCATTACAGGAGTTAACACTAAGACCGAGGGGTCTTAGAGAGCCCTCTAGCGGGGCGAATAGAGCTAGATCGAGCCTTGGGAAAGCTAGATCGAGCAGGACTGAAGCTAAGCAAGAGACCGAAAGGTCTGTCTGGTCCTCCTAGAGAGGCCAAGAGAAAGTACGAGAAGCTAACTAAAGCTTGATCAGGCCTTCAGCAAGCACGACCGAGCTGTACCGGAGCTAACACTAAGACCGAGGGGTCTTAGAGAGCCCTCTAGCAGGGCGAATAGATCTAGATCGAGCCTTGGGAAAGCTAGATCGAGCAGGACTGAAGCTAAACGATAGACCGAGAGGTCTGTCTGGTCCTCCTAGAGAGGCCAAGAGAAAGTACGAGAAGCTAACTAAAGCTTGATCGGGCCTTCAGCAAGCACGACCGAGCTGTACCGGAGCTAACACTAAGACCGAGGGGTCTTAGAGAGCCCTCTAGCAGGGCGAATAGAGCTAGATCGAGCCTTGGGAAAGCTAGATCAAGCAGGACTGAAGCTAAACGATAGACCGAGAGGTCTGTCTGGTCCTCCTATAGAGGCCAAGAGAAAGTACGAGAATCTAACTAAAGCTTGATCGGGCCTTCAGCAAGCACGACCGAGCTGTACCGGAGCTAACACTAAGACCGAGGGGTCTTAGAGAGCCCTCTAGCAGGGCGAATAGAGCTAGATCGAGCCTTGGGAAAGCTAGATCGAGCAGGACTGAAGCTAAACGATAGACCGAGAGGTCTGTCTGGTCCTCCTAGAGAGGCCAAGAGGAAGTACGAGAAGCTAACTAAAGCTTGATCGCGCCTTCAGCAAGCACGATTGAGCAAGACCGGAGCTAACACTAAGACCGAAGTGTCTTAGAGAGCCCTCTAGTGGGGCGAATAGAGCTAGATCGAGCCTTGGGAAAGCTAGATCGAGTAAGATTGAAGCTGAAAGAGTGTCAGAGGAGCAAATGAACCTCCAAAAAGTGAAAATCAAATTTTAGAAAAAAACACAAGTTAAATACTGCATGGACAGTAATTCTATGTGTGGGGCATTATTAGGGAGAGGTGTCTTGTCAAAATATGGCTGGACTAAAGACCTCAACCCGGATAGGGTGGAAGGCCCTATGATTGGTCTGTTACTAATCGGTGACCGATAAAGACCTGACCAAGGCCTGTAGTAAGCTTGGTTAGGCATTACAGAAGATAACACTAAGACCGAGGGGTCTTAGAGAGCCCTCTAGCGGGGCGAATAGAGCTTGATCAAGCCTTGGGCAAGCTAGATCGAGCAGGACTGAAGCTAAACGATAGACCGAGAGGTCTGTCTGGTCCTCCTAGAGAGGCCAAGAGAAAGTACGAGAATCTAACTAAAGCTGGGTCGGGCCTTCAGCAAGCACGACCGAGCAGTACCGGAGCTAACACTAAGACCGAGGGGTCTTAGAGAGCCCTCTAGTGGGGCGAATAGAGCTAGATCGAGCCTTGGGAAAGCTAGATCGAGCAGGACTGAAGCTAAACGATAAACCGAAAGGTCTGACGGGTCCTCATAAGAGGCATGGAGAAAGATCTGATACTAAAGTACCTCTCGGAAGTAATAAAATATGCCTGATGAAGCCGGGTATGATGTTTGTTGTTTGATGGCATTCATCGATTAGGTCTGGTGGATTCCCCATTACTCCGAGTGGTACTAGTAGAGGCTCCTACAGGGGTGAGCAAAGCGAGATCAAGCCTTAGGCAAGCTAGATCGAGCAGAACTGAAGCTGAAAAGCAAAATAAATGACAGGTCTGTCCAAATCAATAAACTTGAAATCCAGTGTGGTCACCACGGGTCACGAGGTGAATTCCTAGCGATTGTCTGCTGAACGTATAGGAAGGCCCGAAACGAACGATAATTTCATTGCACAGTGGAGATACTATACGTTCAGGAGTAGCATACATCGGGTTTGATCTATGATCATGTCTGGTCTCCGAGGATCCACCGGGTTACCAACTGGCACCGCTGTACTGGGTGTAAAACTGGGCCACCTGAAGTCCCGGGTGTAAAACTAGGTGCCTCTGTGCCAAAGTAGCGGCTTGCGTAGTGCATTATGCCTCCGGCTTGCGAAATGGTTATAAGCAATAACAACAGGACGCCGCGGGGTGTTCACTTAAAGGAGTAACGTTCTCTCAAGGGAGGGGATCTAAAAATCTTGATAAAACATTTATTCTATGCAAAATTTGTGCGCAAATTTTGCAAAGTAAAAAGCTGCACTGTAGCAAATTCTATGTGTGTAGCATTATTAGGGAAGTGTTGTTTGATGGCACCTCTCTACTTGATGCACCAAAGAACTACCTTGATGGCTCATGACCGCTGGTAATCTGTCGTCGCTAGTAGTTCGGAACTGAGAACAAATATGTTCGCAAATTACAACAATTATACAGCATATTGCTGAATAAAGCAGAACCGAATAATACTCAGTGACTTTACACCAAGACTGACTAATGTCTGGATTGTATCGTCCTACTCGAGTAAGGCGAAGAAAAGCTAGAAAGATACGCTTTTCACAAAGCAGGCTTAATGCATGCAAACCAAGGAGGAAGGAGTGATGCCCCTCCTTATAATAAGCAGAACCAAATAAAGAACAGACAGCATCATCTGTACAGTGACCAAGAAGAGGTGAAACTTCTGTATGTGAAAAGGCAATTTGAGCGAGATTTATTAGCAGACTAGTATTATGTTGTTTCTAGTAGGCGAAAGCCGAAACATCAACATGTGAAAATCTGATATTAAATCCTCAATCATTTTCCCTAGTATTATACAGCTATGAGTAACCTTAATTGGACACGGCAATTATTGCTGACCGGTGAAACTTTCGCATGGGAAAGACACACACACTTCTTGACAAAGCAATAAGTATTATGCTGTTTCTAGTACGCGAAAGCAGAAACATCAGCATGTGAAAGTTGTGAAGTTGAAGAATTTTTGTGTTGAGTACGATGTTGTTACTAGTAACCATGTCGACAGCTGAGAACTGTTCTCTAACCAATAGAAGGTGAAACTTCTGTATGTGAAAAGGCAATTTGAGCGAGATTTCTTAGCAGACTAGTATTATGTTGTTTCTAGTAGGCGAAAGCCGAAACATCAACATGTGAAAATCTGATATTAAATCCTCAATCATTTTCCCTAGTATTATACAGCTACTAGTAGCCGTAATTGGTCAGGGAAACATTGTTGACCGGTGAAACTTCACATGGGAAAGACACACAAATTACTTGACAAAACAATAAGTATTATGCTGTTTCTAGTATGCGAAAGCAGAAACATCAGCATGTGAAAGTTGTGAAGTTGAAAAGTTTTTGTGTTGAGTACGGTGTTGTTACTAGTAACCATGTCGACAGCTGGAAAGCTGTTCTCTAACCAATAAAAGGTAAAACTTCTGTATCTGAAGAGGCGGCGTGATTGAGATTTTTAACAGACTAGTATTATGTTGTTTCTAGTAGGCGAGAGCCGAAACATCGACATGTGAACATCTGGTTTTTAAATCATGAGTCAATTCTCCCTAGTATGATACAGTTGTTAGCCGGTATTGGTAACAGTAGAACAGAGATTTGGAGGGCAAAACCTGCTCATGGGAAATGCTCACAGAGCGCTATCTACCAGTACACATAGTATTATGCTGTTTCTAGTACGCGCGAGCCGAAACATCAGCATGTGAAATGTGTAATCGTGGGTAACTCTAAGTGTGTAGAGTACTGTGTAGTAACTAGTAGCCATGCCAAAGCATGCATTGAAACTCTTCGTGATTTAAAAAGCTCAAAGCAAGATTGACGAGGCCGCAAGGCTATGTCTTTCTAAATTCGAACAAATCGAAAGATTGTTCAAAGTACAATTAAACTGATTGATCCTGTCAGTTGCCATATGCTTGTCTGAAAGACTAAGCCATGCATGTGCAAGCGAAGCTTGAAAAAGTGGAACCGCGAATGGCTCATTAAATCAGTTACTATCTATTAGTTGATTTGCAAGCTAAATGAATAACTGCGGTAACCCTGCAGCTAATGCATGCTGATTGTCCGACACTGTCGGAGACTTTTACAAGACTACACCGGGTGATTTGCTAAGTACAGACACATCCCGTGATGAGTCCTAGTAACTGAAAGATCCCAGATAGCTTCGGCTTGGGGACGGAACTTCCGAATTTCTGACCTATCAACCTATGATGGTAGTGTAACGGACTACCATGGTTGTGACGGGTAACGGGGAATCAGGGTTCGATTCCGGAGAGGGAGCCTTAGAAACGGCTACCACATCCAAGGAAGGCAGCAGGCACGCAAATTACCCACTCTCCGCACGAGGAGGTAGTGACTAGAAATAATGATATGAACCTTTATGGTTTGTAATCAGAATGGAATGGACTTAAAAGCTCCATTGATGAACGAGTAGAGGGCAAGTCTGGTGCCAGCAGCCGCGGTAATACCAGCCTCTACAAGCGTATGCAATAGTTGCTGCGTTTAAAAAGCTCATAGTTGGATCTGTTTGAGTAGAACGGCAACATGGTCTTCAGTTAAATCTGTTGACTCGTTCCGCTCATCCTTCGCATCGAAGAAATAGTTTGCACTTAAATGTGACGAACTGTGGAAACGGTGTTTTCACCCTGAGAAAATTAGAGTGTTCAAAGCATCCTTTGGGATCGAATAATAAAGCATGGAATAATGGAGAATGACCCGCTACTCGATTGATGCCGGTTGGCTGAGTGCGGTAATGATTGAAAGGAACAGACGGGGGCATTTGTATTGCTACGTTAGAGGTGAAATTCTTGGATCGTGGCAAGACAAACTACTGCGAAAGCATTTGCCAAGAATGTTTTCATTAATCAAGAACGAAAGTCAGAGTATTGAAGAGGATTAGATACCCTCGTAATTCTGACCATAAACTATACCAACCTACAATTTGTCAAAGTCGATCTTGACTTGGCAAGAGATTAACCGGGAAACCAAAGTTTATTGGTTCCGGGGGAAGTATGGTTGCAAAATCGAAACTTAAAGGAATTGACGGAAGGGCACCACCAGGAGTGGAGCCTGCGGCTTAATTTGACTCAACACGGGAAAACTCACCCGGTCCAGACATCTTAAGGATTGACAGATTGAATATCTTTCATGATTATATGGGCGGTGGTGCATGGCCGTTCTTAGTTAGTGGAGTGATCTGTCTGGTTAATTCCGATAACGAACGAGATCTTCTCCATCTAAATAATGAAATTCACTATATGTGAATTCAAACACTTCTTAGAGGAACTATGCGGAATTAAATACCGCAGATGAAGTGAGGCTATAACAGGTCTGTGATGCCCTTAGATGTTCTGGACTGCACGCGCGCTACACTGTGTACTTTTAGATTGAGTACTCAGCCCTTGGTCCGAAATGGACTGGGCAATCAGAGAAAAGTACAGCGCTTCAAGGGGATCGTCTGTTGTAACTTGCAGACGTGAACCAGGAATTCCTGGTACTTATGAGTCAACAACTCATAGGGATTACGTCCCTGCCCTTTGTACACACCGCCCGTCGCTACTACTGATTGGATAGTTAAGCAAGAATTGCAAATTCCTACTGTTGGGACTTCGGTCTCCGGCAACGGGATGAAGCGGATCGAGCTTAATTGTCTAGAGGAAGTAAAAGTCGTAACAAGGTTTCCGTAGGGGAACCTGCGGAAGGATCAGTGATTGATTCCTTCGGGCATGGCTGCTGGTAGAGGCCATGTCTGTAGTGCGCATGACGCTCTGTCGCTAGAGATTGCTTGGCAACCAATCTCGAATTATGTATCGAGCTCAAAAACTACTTGTGTGGATACATAGTTCAGCAGTCATGGCAAGGGACTGCTTAAAGGGAGACTAGTTAGCAAAAGCAGCCTAGCAGAACTGCAGCTATCTAGATCTCAGAAGCTGGGTTATAGAAGCCCAGCTATAGACTTGTGAATGAGAAAGGCCTAAAAAGGTCCACAAGTCGCGTGGTTAGAACCGACACGCAAAAATCCCAGCGAGTGACAGAGCGTTGCGCTGTTCAGTGGGAAAGAGTTGAGCTACTCGGGGCGCCCACTGAACTTGCTCCGAGCCAAAGGCTCGAAAAAACACAGCTTAGCCTCAGATCCTTTACATAGAAGGCTAGCTAAAATAAACTTACCTTGGACGAGGGTAAAGTTTAGTCAGTTCTTAGGGGAGAGTAATCCACAGCTTCTCGCCCT
>NW_027450500.1:0-15000 GCF_964194025.1 Convolutriloba macropyga | reverse complement strand
ACATTATAAAGTTAAACATTCGCTCTAATAAAATTTTTTTATCAACTATCGTTTTTATTGTAAAATAAGAAAAACCAGCAATAATTGCATTTGACTCAAAAATTGTAAATAATTTATTTATGAAAACAAATATCATATGCGAAGTACTGACAATTTAAATATACAACCCATCAAAATGTTAATGCAAACTCTACACAGAAAACAGCTTACTACAACCTTTACAGCCTGGGATTTAAATGACAAACACAGTCAATAAGTTTTAGACCCGTAGACGTCACACCATTGCAACTTTAATATCATTACTGCGGAAATAACGGGTAGTTATAGATTTCTAACTAGTTTTTATGGAATAATGCCACCAGCAATACAAAAAGTAATGGACTACACGTTAATCGTTCTTAAAAACACTTAATTCTTAAAAATGATTCTATTTTTGTTTTTCGTGGATCACAAAAAGAGCACTTAAATTTAATCTACAACTGTTCTAAAAAACTAGATGGTTGAGAATTGAGAATTAATTTTTCAAAATAATTGGCTAAAATGGAAATTGAATGGCTATGTTATAAATTTTGTCAACCTCAGGCATATCCCCACTAGAGTCAAAAACATCTGCAATACTGCCAGTATCCACACCTAAAATTGTTAAACAGTTTGTTCAGTTGGATATAAAATTCTGTAAAATAGCAATATTAACATTATTATAGGACGTGCTATTAATCATAGAGCTATTGGATTAGTCGAACGCTCGATGAAATTTACTAAAAGAAGAATAAGTTGTATGAAATCAGGCAACAAATTAAATACAATTACAATAAAAAATTCTCCTAAATCAATCTCTTATCAATTACGCATATAAAAACAAAAGACAACAGACGTATCAAGATTCCAAGCACACGTTGGCAGAAGACCAAAACACACCCCTATGTAGAATAAGCACGCAACCTAAAAGGTCAAATCTTACATATGAGAAAATTTTAAATCACTATTAGACCAAAAAACTGTTCCTGTGGAGGACTACATCGATGTTCGCGGCGGGGTGATCACAGAATGAAGCGAGATCCAGATCAAAGAAGCTTTGAAAAAAAAAACACAGCTGGATGCAGGAAAAGTGCAGCAGTGAACACAATAGCTCTGTATCTCACTTCATTCTATAACCAAAGCTCCCTCACCCATAACCCGAACAGAAGAATCACTGGACGTCAAAAAGACCTTAGAGGACCTTTTGAGGTGATTTGATGATAATTGGCAAAATTCGAAATTCACTAAACAAACTTTACACCTGTTTCTCGGGTTTTCTCTGAACGCAAAGTTTTATTCCGATGAATTGTTCATCGAACAAATTGTGAAGAAAACTACTTTTGAACCTAATTCACAGGTGGAAAATGGCAATTTTTATAAAAATGGCACTATTCGTGAAAAACTTGCGATTGATCAGTGGACAATCTTTTGATCCCTCCTTCAACAAGTATAGATTTGCCACCCCTATCCATCCAAAAATAAAAGGCACCTCGTTTGACTTCCCCAATTGGAAAGTGAAGGACAGTTTTGTGATATTCAATTGAGGGAGGTTTCCAAGAATATGGGTCAAAACATGAAGCACCAAGGTTGCTTTGCAAGAATGATTCTTAGAATTTTTAAGACACTAAGTCTCTGACTCTTTACTCCTTATCACACCTCAGCCTTGTAAAGCACGAGAACGGCTCTTGTCGCCTAGGGATTCTTGGCGTTGCAAGACTAATGAACTGTCTATTAAAGAATTATCGAAAGTGACGGATTTAGCATCTGTCAAACGACGAAACATTTTTTTCCCGATGACACTGTTTATCCAGATAAAAATTCGAAGGTAAACCTTTCAAATTTAATCTCAATTATCTGTCGGAAATCGAAAAATCTGACATGTCAAAACAAGCCTGAAGAGAGAGTCAATATTGTCGAAAACAAAGACGCAATGTCCCCTCAAACCGACTTAAAAAATCTGTATTGCGGCTGAGCTTAGCAACTCAGAAATCAAATTCAATAGCGCTTCAAGGCCATTTCAATCATTAAAACTAGAATAGCATGAAGAATGAAACTTAATGCTACATTCTATTGAAGTCATACGGATTTGTTCATTTTGTTCAACATTTATATTTAGCAACTATTATTAGTACACAATCGTCATTCATGAAGTAAAACTCAAACTCCAACTACCTCAACCACCAGCAAAACAATACTACGACTTAACAGTATTGCATCAGATTCTTTGCGATTGGATTGCGAATCAACCTGTTATTGATACAGAATATTCGACAAAACTTCTACATGGTTAACAAATTTCCCATGACATCAAATTTACACTGACAAAGTGACGTTATGGAAAAATGTTCACATTTTGTCGACATTATTATCTACAACCAATCAACATTTGAATTTGACATGTAAATCCACGTGACTAGCAGCATAAAAGGAGCTTGAAAAACGACGAAAAATCAGTTGAAACTCGTTAATTTTGTGTTACTAATCTGATGTACAGTGTGTATTGAAGCACACTTTCTCGAGCGGTAAAATACTTGTTACTGTGTCTTGTTTCTGTAGATCATATTAGTAATTGTACAGTTTTAACTTTACTTTGACTTGTGAAAAGAGAATAAACTTTGATATTCTCAAAACTTTCTATCTGAGGATTGAAGTTCCTAAGTAAGAACAACTTTGTGCAAAGCAAAAAGTCAGTTTCTCTTACTGGCTTTAACGAAGCCAGAAGTAGTTCACTGATTGCGTTATTGAGCAATTGAGTGAGCTGAAAAGCACTAAATGCGAACTTGGTTACATTTGTTAAGTTTGATTATCGAGAAAAACTCTCCGAAAACATTATGGAATCGGAGAGGGAAATTATTTGCCCTAACCAGTAGCTAGGACAGTTACCTTGAGCTGAACATAGGGGATTTCGGATTACAAATTGAGTTATTAACTAAAAGCAGAAATTGATTGTTTCAATTTGAATTATTTTGTTATTCTGAGAGAAGCAAGTTGGTTCTTCAGCAAAGCTGAGCAATTTGTTATCAGGAGTAATTGGGCAACAAGTAACGCAACGGTATTTTACAGTATAGCGGATAATACAGTTCACAAAAGTTAACTGCAAAAATACAATATCCGGACAGATTTGAAACCGCTGAAACGAACTGAGCGGTGTAAAGTTTTCCTTGATTTTGATAAGAGAGCAGCCGTTACATTTGGTCTGCCGACCCGGACAGTGGAAGGCCAACTGCTGTCCAATTTGATGAAGAGAGTGCCGAAGGCACCCCCCAAAGAAAATCAAACGAATCAACAGCGCAAGGCCAGTGAGGCAGAGCGAAAGTTGCGAGTGCAATTCACAAAACACGTTGAGGAACTGACCTCGTTTAAACGGAACAAGCAAAGCAAAAGGCAACCAGGCAATCCTAGCACAATCAGCAGAGAGGAGCTTCAATTAACAGCTCAAAGGTACGACAGGAAGTTCCAAGATTTAGTGGAAGAAGTTAACACTAAAGAAGGCTTGGCTACAAAAATAATTGAAGATTCAGATCGACCCAACAAATTAAAGGTCCTCTATCAACAGACTGTCCACCTCCTAGAGGAAGAAATACCCAAGCAACTGCAGCGTCTAAACAAGCTTGTGCCCTACCAAGCAAATTTCGTTGAAGAACATCTGAAATAAGCAAGGAAGTGCAAAGCAAGTTTGGACTATCATTGGCTCGCATATATAAGCAAAGGCACGCAACCAGAAATGAATCCAGAGCAAAGCAACGCAATCCAAGCAGTGAACGACAGCGAGAGCAACAACAACTACCCAACGGACAACCCAGTTGCTCAAACTGTGCAACAGCAAGTGGCCAAGAGACGGAGAATGTTTCGGAAACATCATCAGCAAAGCAAAGGCGAGAGGAACGGATGAAGGGATTCGATATCGAATTCGAAACCAAGATGCGACTGGAACAGGCACGGTTCAAGCAGAGGAGGCTAGAGCTGTAAATGCAAATGATGGAACTGGAAACCAAGCATCAACTGCTGGAGGAAGAGCGTGAGCTAGAGCGCAAAGTGAAAAGAACAGCATTAGAGAACGATGATGGTCGTTCTCAATTAACTGTGGCTCGAGACAAACCACCCTTCAACTGGACGCCAAAGAAGAGAGATGTCTCAGTTTGGGCCAGCAGGATCGACAACCTTCTAACACCAGAACGATCAACAGCTCGCTTCAAAATAACCCCTGAAGTGAACAGGCATAGTCATTTCTCACGATATCGCAGTCCACGAGACCGATCCACAAGTGTTGAAGACCGAGACGTTTTCCCCAGAGCTGGTATACGACACAACAGTGGGTACGCAATTAGCAGTAACCTACCAAAGCTGAAGTTGAACAACTTCGACGGAAACCCTCTCGAATGGCTGGAGTGGTCTAGTGTGTTCATTGCTACAGTGGATCAACGACCAATACCAGACTCAGAGAAGATGAGCCATCTGAAGACTCTACTGACAGGCAAAGCAGGGTCAGCAATCTCTGGAATGGGCTTTTCTGCACAATTTTATGGTGCTGCATGGAGTATTCTGGAGAGGAAGTTTGGAAGACCTCATGTGATCATTGATGCACAACTGGAGAGCCTTCGCAAAGCAAGTCAGGTGAAACCACACGACTCAACAGGTCTGATCATTTTCTCAGTTATTGTTTCGAACTTTGTGAATGTGCTCAAAGAATACAAGCAGATTGGTGATCTGCATTCAAGCTCGACACTGTATATGGCAGTAGATAAATTACCTCAAGTTCTCAAAGAGAAATGGTGGTTCTTTGTTGACGATAAGGATGAAGATTGGCCTGATCTGATGATGTTTGAAAAGTGGCTATCTAGGATGGCATTCGTGCACGAAGCGTTTTCAGCTTTCAAGGGAGAGCGACGAGAAGAAGACCGAAGAAGCACAAATAGAGACAAACGGTTCTCGAAAACATCGAACTTCAGTGCAAGTTCGAACGTGAAAGAAACGAAGCAAACGCAAAGTGATCACTGTCCGCTAGCTGATGACACCCATAAAATATGGAACTGTTCACTATTCAAGAACATGATTGTGAATAATCGGTATGCAGCAGTGAGGAAGCAACGCTTATGTTACGGATGTCTAGGCAAAGGACATGCAATCAAAGATTGTAAAGTCAATGCGTGCGGCATTAATGGATGCATCAAGAAGCACAACCGATTGCTACACTCAGAAAACCAAATGGACGAAGGCAATCACGCAGTCAACGTAAGCGCAGCAAAAATCAACCAGAGTAACGAAGTTACTAGCTTTCTTCAGATAGTTCCTCTCTCAATACAAAGCGGTGGCAACAGGTTGAACATATATGCTTTCCTCGTTAGTGGATCAACGGTTTCATTCATCGATCAAAGTGTGCAAGAGAAGTTACGAGCCCAAGGCACCGATGTGACGCTCAACATAGCTGGCATACACGGAACGAAGGATCTGAAGACCGAGGAGGTTCCTCTCAAAATAAAGGGACTACATTCAAAGGTGCGTCAATTGAAGCGTTTGCACACCCGTCAATATCCTTGGGAAACGCAAACTACAATTACAACAAGCTGAAGCAAAGCTTCAATCACTTGAGTGTTCTACCCAACAAAAGCTTCAACTTGATGGAAGTTGGCATCATCCTTGGTCAAGATGCTTATGAGCTACAACGCCCATTGGACTATAAGATAGGAACACGAAGTGAAACTTTGGCCGTTCTAACAGAGCTAGGATGGGTAGTCAGTGGACCCATGACGGGCAAAAGAAGACAAAATGTTTGTCATGTCGCCTTCACTGAAGATGTGAAAGTGGCTGAGAATATCCAAACCTGGTGGGACATAGAAACCTATGCTTCCAAAATCAACGTCGTCAGCCAGTCAAAGAAGGAACTGCAGGCACAGAAGATGCTAGAGAGTATGACAAAATTCACAGGCGAGCGGTTTGAAGTGGGAATGCTGTGGAGTGAACCAGAGTCAAACCTACCGAACAACTACAGCTCAGCCCTGGGTCAGCTTTACTCACTGGAGCGAAGATTCCAAAGGGACCCAAACTTGAAGAGTTTGTATCAACAGTCAATAGATGCACATGTAGAAAAAGGATTCGTAAAGATATTGGACGAGTCCGAAGTGCAAGGCACCTTCGGGAAAGAATGGAATTTGCCCCACCATCCAGTACTAAACCCGAACAAGCCTGGCAAAGTAAAACGTGTTTGCAATGCCGCATCAAAGCACAAAGACATATGCCGAAATGATAAGCTACTAGCAGGACCTGATCTGCTACATGGGTTGATTGGAACAATATTCAGATTCCGTGAAGGACCAATAGCCCTGACAGCTGACATCGAATCGATGTTTCTACAAGTGCAAGTCCCCGAACAGGACAGAAGTTGCTTGAGGTTCTTATGGCGTCCTAGAACAAACAAACCTGTTCAGATATACGAATATTGGCGTCACGTATTTGGAGCTAAAAGTTCTCCAACTTGTGCAAACTATGCACTCAAGCGAGTGGGACTGGACAACGAAAAAGAGTATCCAATTGCATCAAAGGCAATACAAAACAACTTCTACATGGACGATTTCATCAAATCAGTAGAAACCTCTGAAGAAGCAATTGAAGTCTTCAATCAACTACAACCTCTTCTCTCACGGCATGGATTTGAATTGAACAAGTGGATAAGCAACAACGATGCAGTTACCAAAGCAATCCCAGAAGACTTGAAGTCAATCAGCAACACGAAACAAGTCAAAGTGGAACCCAATACGGAGGGATCGTCAGTGCTAGGACTACAATGGACCGTTACTGATGACAGTTTTCAAGTATGCAGAGGTACAAACAAGGAAGTTGAAACCCCTATAACCCTGAGGAAGATTCTGTCACTGGTATCTTCAGTGTATTCGACCAGATCGGATTGTTTGCTCCGTTCAGTGTTCACATGAGACGACTTCTGAAAAGTATCTGGACCAAGAATGGACAACATTGGGACAACGAAGTGGAGCCTAGTGAAGAAGAAGAATTCCTGAAATGGAAAGAACAACTTCCAATAGTGGCTGAATCAAGCATCGATAGAAGGTACTTCAACAGAGAGAGGGATAAAAACGAACTTCATGTGTTTGCGGACGCATCTGAAGACACGATGTGTGCTGTGGCCTATCTACTTTCACAACCAAAAGAATACTCAGCTGACTTAGCATTTGTTATTGAAAAATGCAGAGTGGCACCGATGAGACATCTTTCAATACCCCGACTGGAATTGCAAGCGGCAGTCATGGCAGTGAGGTTGAAAGAACAGATAGTCAAGGAACATGAAATGAAGATAAATAGTTGCAGTTTTTGGTCAGAATCAACTACAGTTTCGCAGTGGATACACAGTTCCCATCGTAAACAACAAGTGTTTGTGGCAAATCGAGTAACTGAGATACTAGATACAACCGATGTTTCACAGTGGAAACATGTGAGCGGTATCAATAACCCAGCGGACATTGGCACCAGAGCAATCATTATTGAATAACTCAAGAGAAGTGAGTGGCTCACTGGGCCGGGCTGGTTGAAACGACCAGAAAGTGAATGGCGAGAGCAAGTGAACCTAATCTTCGCATCAGATGAAGAGAATATACCCTCATGAGTATTCATGATACAGGCTGAAGAAAAGAAAGCTGTTATTCAGTGGGATCGATTCAGTAACTTCAACAGACTAGTAAATACAGTGGCATACGTGAGGCGAGCTTTTAGCAAATACAAATCAGCAACACTCATAGTCAGCATCGGAGAAAGAGAAAAAGCAAAAGCAACAATCTTCAAGCTAGTACAACAAGAACAGTTTGGCGAAGAGATGAAATATTTCAAAGCTGAAAAGGAAATTCCAAAAGGCAGCAAAATCCTAAAATTCTCCCCTTTCTGAGACGAAGAAGGACTTATTTGAGCCAAAGGCAGAATAGGCAAAAATCAATTGGACTTCAATGCAAAGCATCCAATTTTGCTACATTGGAAACATCACGCGGTTGAATTATTCTTGCGAAACGAGCACAAGGACAATCAACTCGGAGGCACTGGGCATGTGAGAAACATTGTTCAGCAGAAGATGTGGATACTAGGCATACGAAACGCCTAGTATCCACATCTTCAAGAACAGGTGTGTCTTGAAAGATCAATCAAGAACAAGTGTGTTACCTGCAGAAAAGGCAGAGCACAAACGATAGCACCAGTCATGGCAGATCTACCCGAAGAGCGGTTAGATGCTTCAACAGCCTTTACAAATGTTGGAGCTGACTACTTTGGCCCTTTCATTGTGAAGATTGGGCGAAGAAATGAAAAGCGATGGTGTTGTCTCTTCACATATCTAACTATGAGAGCGGTGCATGTAGAAGTTGTACCCAAGTTGGACACAGATAGTTGTCTCAATGCAATAATGAGATTTATTGCTCGAAGAGGCAAACCGAATACAATCATCAGCGACAACGGGACAAACTTTGTTGGAGCTGAAAAAGAGTTTGCTGAGTACGTCGCCGTATGGAACAAAGAAGGGATCGAAGAACATCTAATTCAGCGAGGAGTCAGATGGAAGTTCAATCCACCCGCAGCACCCCACTTTGGAGGAGAAAGGGAGCGGTTGGTGAGAAGTTGCAAGAAAGCAATGTCTGCAGTGTTGGGGAATAGATCAGTCACCGAGGACGTTCTTTCAACAACGATGTGTATTGTTGAGCAGACGTTGAACGCAAGACCTTTGACTCCAGTCAGCTCGGATGTTAATGACTTAGGAGCTTTGACCCCCAAGCACTTCTTGCTTGGCAACAGGAACGTTTGCTTACCCTACCTGCCATGCGCGGAAGAATTTGTTGATCATCGAAAGGTCTTTCGACAAACTCAAGCCTATGCAAATCTCATATGGGACAGATTTCGGAAAGAATATCCGCCAACTCTGAGTAATCGACAAAAATGGCGATCTACGTCGAACGGAATCCTTAAAGAAGGAGATCTCGTTTGGTTGGTCGAATACAGCGATAAGCGTGGATGTTACAATTTAGGTCAAGTTACGGAGACCACCGATGGGTCTGACGGTGTGATTCGATCAGCTATAGTTCGAACGAACGACGGAGTGTACAAGAGACCAGTAGTGAAGCTCGCCCCAGTACTACCTGGGAAAGATGTTTTCGCGATGGAAAACAGGGCCGGCGATATTGCGGCTGAGCTTAGCAACTCAGAATTTATATTGAATAGCGCTTCAAGGCCATTTCAATCATTAAAACTAGAATAGCATGAAGAATGAAATTTAATGCTACATTCTATTGAATTCATACGGATTTGTTCATTTTGTTCAACATTTATATTTAGCAACTATTATTAGTACACAATCGTCATTCATGAAGTAAAACTCAAACTCGAACTACCTCAACCACCAGCAAAACAATACTACGACTTAACAGTATTGCATCAGATTCTTTGCGATTGGATTGCGAATCAACCTGTTATTGATACAGAATATTCGACAAAACTTCTACATGGTTAACAAATTTCCCATGACATCAAATTTACACTGACAAAGTGACGTTATGGAAAAGTGTTCACATTCTGTCGACATTATTATCTACAACCAATCAACATTTGAATTTGACATGTAAATCCACGTGACTAGCAGCAAAAAAGGAGCTTGAAAAACGACCAAAAATCAGTTGAAACTCTTTAATTTTGTGTTACTGATCTGATGTACAGTGCGTATTGAAGCACACTTTCTCGAGCGGTAAAATACTTGTTACTGTGTCTTGTTTCTGTCGATCATATTAGTAATTGTACAGTTTTAACTTTACTTTGACTTGTGAAAAGAGAATAAACTTTGATATTCTCAAAACTTTCTTTCCGAGGATTGAAGTTCCTAAGTAAGAGAAACTTTGTGCAAAGCAAAAAGTCAGTTTCTCTTACTGGCTTTAACGAAGCCAGAAGTAGTTCACTGATTGCGTTATTGAGCAATTGAGTGAGCTGAAAAGCACTAAATGCGAACTTGGTTACATTTGTTAAGTTTGATTATCGAGAAAAACTCTCCGAAAACATTATGGAATCGGAGACGGAAATTATTTGCCCTAACCAGTAGCTAGGACAGTTACCTAGAGCTGAACATAGGAGATTTCGATTTATAAATTGAGTTATTAACTAAAAGCAGAAATTGATTGTTTCAATTTGATTTATTTTGTTATTCTGAGAGAAACAAGTTGGTTCTTCAGCAAAGCTGAGCAATTAGTTATCAGGAGTAATTGAGCAACAAGTAATGCAACGGTATTCTACAGTATAGCGGATAATACAGTTCACAAAAGTTAACTGCAAAAATACAATATCCGGACAGATTTGAAACCGCTGAAACGAACTGTGCGGTGTAAAGTTTTCCTTGATTTTTTATAGGAGAGCAGTTACAATCTGTGAGAATTGAAACAAAAACTGATATTCAAGTATACCTCATCTGACGACAACTGTGTTGCAATTGCCTTTTTCAAACATTCCACACACAATTTGGTACCACAGAATCACATGTACACTTCAGCTCAATTCAATTTCGAGTATTGGGATTCTGGAGATGATTGTGCAATTATTAAAGAAAACGCCAAAAAGCTCACTGATCAAATTTGAAAAATGATATTTGAAAAAGGAAAAAAAAATGATAATGACGTTGGGATAGCCAAAAATTGTTGAACAAAGTTTGTGAAAAGCGGCAACTGACCTTTATTAGGGGAGAAATCTTATGCCCCATCGGTCATTAGTTTCTTGGTTTTTTCACTACTACAAAAACTATCAATTAAAATTAACTGATTCAATATCAATAAGACGGGAAAGTTTTTTAACTACCAAAAGCTCTTAGATCTTTCATTAAACACAATTTGATGCAAACTTTGTCAACAAGAAATTCATAGGATACAAACCGACTGAAAAAAGAAAATTGAGGCTGAAAAAATTATTACTTTCCTCAAAAATCTGGGGGATAGCAGAAATGATTAGAAAATTTATTAGTCGCAATTTGAATTGATCAAAAGAACGAACCAAATAGTAACGTGAAATCAAAACTTGGCAATGGACAGCTTTTTTTTTTTGAAAGGCATCGAGAAAGAAAACAAGCTACCGTGTCATATAAGATCCACCAGTTCAGAGTAATAAAAAAAGATTAAACGGAGTTTTTAAGCAGGGGAATGTTCAATTGAACAGAAAACTGGGACCCCTTAATTGATTTTTTAACCTTAAAAGGAAACTGAAAATGTGAATTATCCTTATACTTTATATTTTCAAATGATATTATAGAAATGAGTTCATATGGGTTAAACGTATTTTTTTTATTTGCTGCCGACCTGAAATTAAAAAAAATTAAAAAGTAGTTTTTCAGCTCTTAGAGATATTGGATAGTAATAATTGATGCAAATTTGTTGACTGATGAACAAATTGAAGAGAATTTGCCTTCAGAAAAAAATGCAGCGGAAAGAAAATTATCAGCAATTATCAGCAATTATTTTCGTTTTTTTTCCTTAGTTCACACTCAGCTCAGTACAATAAGCATCCCCAATGATAAACCCTTTGCACCTGGGAGTGCATTACATGATGGTGATGATGGAGAAGAACAACAATGGGACAAAATTCTATTGCTCCGGTATAAATTGTTTCAATTTCCCACGCTTTCTGATTGTTTGAAACGTATGGTATAATTTGGAAAAATTCCGAGCGGTTATGTGTTTATTAGGTTTACACTCGCTTAATATATAAATGACACTCCTCGGAATCTCTGCGTAGCTAAGAAGTTCCAATAGCAACAATAAATATAAATTGATCTGAACTGATGTAAGAAATATGCTACGAATACGGAACGATAATAGACATTGTCCAGTTAATGCTTTTTCCAATAGCTTGGCTTTCTAAATAGCTGATAAAAACTCATCTAGGTCGAGCGAGTTCCCAGCAAAAAAGTCCGCAGTTATTGCAAATTAGTTATGATCCTAACAATTTGTGGTTTGGTTCAATCTTTCTTCTTTAAAAATTTCAGGAACAAAAAATTTGTTTTTGTTAATTTGTATGTATTCGAAGTCTCAAAACAAAAGAAAATTTAGTTCGTAAAATAATAAGTTTAGTGTTTAGAATGAGATAAACAGTGAACCTCTTTTCTTGATTGACATTGATATCCGTTCAATTATGCGGTAGGGAAAACTTTCATTGGGAAAACAATTTCACTTTTATTTTGCTTTCCATAGACAAAAGAACAAAAATGAATAGCCAAGAAACAAAACTTAAAAAATTTTTTTTATCTCAAAAAGATCTATCTATTAATTTTTAGTGCGATGGAAATTGGATTGGGAAACGTCGATAAAACTACTCGGAACGCTTAGATCATTGATCATAATCGAGACAAAGTACCAATCAACAGTATAGAAGCTAGAAAAAAAATCATATTTGCTTCCGTCGACATCATCTCCAGACAGTCACTGACAAACGGACTGTTTTGATTCTGTTTTGTAATAAATTATCTGTTAAAGTCAGTTCAAAGCAAATAAACCAGTCAAATGAGAGATAACTGTAGAAATTTCTTTGTCCGAGGCAATAATGTGACTGCTTGTTCGTTTTTTCATCTATCTAGATTCTATCTTATAAGCACCAGAAAATTAAGCGTATTTCAAAAGACAAACGCGTGTTTAAGTTTTGAAAAAAGAGAAGATAGGAACGCAATACCATAACAGCAGCGGATTTTGCAGTTAATTTGAGTAGAAAAATTAGAAAAGTAGAAAAATTCGTAGAGTATCAGATTTTTTGATGCACCGTGTCTTACGAGAAATGGTAAAATCAATTATCAAAAAGAACTGTTTTCAATGTTGGAACGCTTGGACACTTATAAAAACGTACTTGCCGCCAGATTGCCAGAAAATATCTGCAATTGCTCTGTAGACACATAGGCTGAAGTTTAAATTGAATGCAAAACGACAATAGTAATTCAAGAAAAAAAATCACATCGGCACAAAGTGGTAGCTGCTCTCCACTGGAGACATAGAATAACTTACTAACTCCTGATAGAAAAAACCAATAAGACCTGTCAATAGGATAGCAGCGAGAACTACAAAAGCATGAGAGCATTAACTACATGCAATAGACCAAAACTCAGTAATGTTTTTTGCGAAACAGACTGTCGAAATCATACTAACCATCAACTAAGAACTCAAACCATTACGCATATCAACTCAGGTAGATCCAAATAGCAAAAGTTGAAATTTGTCATCAACGGGATTAAGTAATAAACCAATAAAAAGACTAAACTAGGCCAAAACAAAATTTCACCTATGTATACACACACACACACATATATATATATATATATATATATATATATATATATACCTATATATATTTATATATATATATATATATATATATATATATATATATATATATATATACCCAGGTTGAGGTCCAGACCCAAATTGAGTTATGATCAGACCCAGTCGAGCGCACACCCGTGTGTTCCCAGACCGAAATTACAGGGTCTTTTCGGAAGTTCGAGCGCACTACGGTCTGGACCATGGTCTGGAGATGGTCCGATCAGAGGTCATTTTGGTCTGAAAAGTCTGATCATAGGCGGATTTGAGCGCACTTGGGTCTGATCAGAGGCGACTTCGAGCGCAATTGGGTCTGATCATAACCTCTTCGAGCGCACTTTTGTCTGATCAGAGGCGACTTCGAGCGCAATTGGGTCTGATCATAACCTCTTCGAGTGCACTTTTGTCTGATCAGAGGCGACTTCGAGCGCAATTGGGTCTAATCATAACCTCTTCGAGTGCACTTTTGTCTGATCAGAGGCGACTTCGACCGCAATTGGGTCTGATCATAACCTCTTCGAGTACACTTTTGTCTGATCAGAGGCGACTTCGAGCGCAATTGGGTCTAATCATAACCTCATCGAGCGCACTTGGGTCTGATCAGAAATGCTTTTGAACGCATTTGGGTCTGATCAGGGACCATTTCAAGCGCATTTTTTTCCATTTTTTTGTTTTTTTAATGAGAGATGTTGGCTCTGCCAGGAGGCAGCCATAAAGCAGCGTTCTGACCAGAAACTCATCTAAAGTCCGATAGCTCTGATCAGAAAACAGGAGTCCAGCCGATAACAGAGGCCGGTCCCCTTCAGAAGAAACTTTGATCAACTAGAGACCACGATGTTTCTTAGGGAAAGCTATCTAAACTCATCCATTGAGTCAGAAATATACACTAAAAGGTACACTAAATAAAATTTGTTCTCAACAGTTGGGTTTCGTTTTCTTTTGCAATACTTTTATAATTGATTTTTCCTTAGATGAATTAAATACTGCAAACATCAGTTTTCTTGAAATAAATATATTATAGCAAAATTAGAAGTTTTTTTATAAGTAAAATCTTTCACTGATCAGACTATTTCGAGCGCACTTGGGTCTGATCAGAGGCAAGTTTGGAGCGCAATTGGTTCTGATCATAGGCGGATTCGAGCGCAATTGGGTCTGATCATAACCTCTTCGAGCGCACTTGGGTCTGATCAGAGGCGACTTCGAGCGCAATTGGGTCTGATCATAATCTTTTCGAGCGCACTTGGGTCTGATCAGAGGCGACTTCGAGCGCAATTGGGTCTGATCAGAGGCGACTTCGAGCGCACTTGGGTCTGATCAGAGGTCTAATATTTTTCTTCAAATTCATCGCAAATCTTTTATTTTATAGCTAATTTTGCAGTAAAATCTCAACCAACGTGTGTGTAAGTTTTGTGTGTGCGTTTATGGGGTAACCGGTTTGTCTCTGTCTGTTTGTCTGTGTCTGTCTGTGTCTGTGTGTGTGAGTGTGTGTGTTGTGGGTGGGGGTCAAGCGATGGGGTTAGGGTTGAGAAGAAGGCTGATGAGAGGGGAGTTCAACTCGATAGGGGGAGGAGAGTGGACAATTTAAGTGTTGTGAATAAAGGACGGGAGGGCTGACGATGGCAATTTTGAGTGTTTTTGATTAGAGTGGTCAGCTGGGGAGAAG
>NW_027450499.1:32500-41240 GCF_964194025.1 Convolutriloba macropyga | reverse complement strand
AAACCGAAAGGTCTGACGGGTCCTCATAAGAGGCATGGAGAAAGATCTGATACTAAAGTACCTCTCGGAAGTAATAAAATATGCCTGATGAAGCCGGGTATGATGTTTGTTGTTTGATGGCATTCATCGATTAGGTCTGGTGGATTCCCCATTACTCCGAGTGGTACTAGTAGAGGCTCCTACAGGGGTGAGCAAAGCGAGATCAAGCCTTAGGCAAGCTAGATCGAGCAGAACTGAAGCTGAAAAGCAAAATAAATGACAGGTCTGTCCAAATCAATAAACTTGAAATCCAGTGTGGTCACCACGGGTCACGAGGTGAATTCCTAGCGATTGTCTGCTGAACGTATAGGAAGGCCCGAAACGAACGATAATTTCATTGCACAGTGGAGATACTATACGTTCAGGAGTAGCATACATCGGGTTTGATCTATGATCATGTCTGGTCTCCGAGGATCCACCGGGTTACCAACTGGCACCGCTGTACTGGGTGTAAAACTGGGCCACCTGAAGTCCCGGGTGTAAAACTAGGTGCCTCTGTGCCAAAGTAGCGGCTTGCGTAGTGCATTATGCCTCCGGCTTGCGAAATGGTTATAAGCAATAACAACAGGACGCCGCGGGGTGTTCACTTAAAGGAGTAACGTTCTCTCAAGGGAGGGGATCTAAAAATCTTGATAAAACATTTATTCTATGCAAAATTTGTGCGCAAATTTTGCAAAGTAAAAAGCTGCACTGTAGCAAATTCTATGTGTGTAGCATTATTAGGGAAGTGTTGTTTGATGGCACCTCTCTACTTGATGCACCAAAGAACTACCTTGATGGCTCATGACCGCTGGTAATCTGTCGTCGCTAGTAGTTCGGAACTGAGAACAAATATGTTCGCAAATTACAACAATTATACAGCATATTGCTGAATAAAGCAGAACCGAATAATACTCAGTGACTTTACACCAAGACTGACTAATGTCTGGATTGTATCGTCCTACTCGAGTAAGGCGAAGAAAAGCTAGAAAGATACGCTTTTCACAAAGCAGGCTTAATGCATGCAAACCAAGGAGGAAGGAGTGATGCCCCTCCTTATAATAAGCAGAACCAAATAAAGAACAGACAGCATCATCTGTACAGTGACCAAGAAGAGGTGAAACTTCTGTATGTGAAAAGGCAATTTGAGCGAGATTTATTAGCAGACTAGTATTATGTTGTTTCTAGTAGGCGAAAGCCGAAACATCAACATGTGAAAATCTGATATTAAATCCTCAATCATTTTCCCTAGTATTATACAGCTATGAGTAACCTTAATTGGACACGGCAATTATTGCTGACCGGTGAAACTTTCGCATGGGAAAGACACACACACTTCTTGACAAAGCAATAAGTATTATGCTGTTTCTAGTACGCGAAAGCAGAAACATCAGCATGTGAAAGTTGTGAAGTTGAAGAATTTTTGTGTTGAGTACGATGTTGTTACTAGTAACCATGTCGACAGCTGAGAACTGTTCTCTAACCAATAGAAGGTGAAACTTCTGTATGTGAAAAGGCAATTTGAGCGAGATTTCTTAGCAGACTAGTATTATGTTGTTTCTAGTAGGCGAAAGCCGAAACATCAACATGTGAAAATCTGATATTAAATCCTCAATCATTTTCCCTAGTATTATACAGCTACTAGTAGCCGTAATTGGTCAGGGAAACATTGTTGACCGGTGAAACTTCACATGGGAAAGACACACAAATTACTTGACAAAACAATAAGTATTATGCTGTTTCTAGTATGCGAAAGCAGAAACATCAGCATGTGAAAGTTGTGAAGTTGAAAAGTTTTTGTGTTGAGTACGGTGTTGTTACTAGTAACCATGTCGACAGCTGGAAAGCTGTTCTCTAACCAATAAAAGGTAAAACTTCTGTATCTGAAGAGGCGGCGTGATTGAGATTTTTAACAGACTAGTATTATGTTGTTTCTAGTAGGCGAGAGCCGAAACATCGACATGTGAACATCTGGTTTTTAAATCATGAGTCAATTCTCCCTAGTATGATACAGTTGTTAGCCGGTATTGGTAACAGTAGAACAGAGATTTGGAGGGCAAAACCTGCTCATGGGAAATGCTCACAGAGCGCTATCTACCAGTACACATAGTATTATGCTGTTTCTAGTACGCGCGAGCCGAAACATCAGCATGTGAAATGTGTAATCGTGGGTAACTCTAAGTGTGTAGAGTACTGTGTAGTAACTAGTAGCCATGCCAAAGCATGCATTGAAACTCTTCGTGATTTAAAAAGCTCAAAGCAAGATTGACGAGGCCGCAAGGCTATGTCTTTCTAAATTCGAACAAATCGAAAGATTGTTCAAAGTACAATTAAACTGATTGATCCTGTCAGTTGCCATATGCTTGTCTGAAAGACTAAGCCATGCATGTGCAAGCGAAGCTTGAAAAAGTGGAACCGCGAATGGCTCATTAAATCAGTTACTATCTATTAGTTGATTTGCAAGCTAAATGAATAACTGCGGTAACCCTGCAGCTAATGCATGCTGATTGTCCGACACTGTCGGAGACTTTTACAAGACTACACCGGGTGATTTGCTAAGTACAGACACATCCCGTGATGAGTCCTAGTAACTGAAAGATCCCAGATAGCTTCGGCTTGGGGACGGAACTTCCGAATTTCTGACCTATCAACCTATGATGGTAGTGTAACGGACTACCATGGTTGTGACGGGTAACGGGGAATCAGGGTTCGATTCCGGAGAGGGAGCCTTAGAAACGGCTACCACATCCAAGGAAGGCAGCAGGCACGCAAATTACCCACTCTCCGCACGAGGAGGTAGTGACTAGAAATAATGATATGAACCTTTATGGTTTGTAATCAGAATGGAATGGACTTAAAAGCTCCATTGATGAACGAGTAGAGGGCAAGTCTGGTGCCAGCAGCCGCGGTAATACCAGCCTCTACAAGCGTATGCAATAGTTGCTGCGTTTAAAAAGCTCATAGTTGGATCTGTTTGAGTAGAACGGCAACATGGTCTTCAGTTAAATCTGTTGACTCGTTCCGCTCATCCTTCGCATCGAAGAAATAGTTTGCACTTAAATGTGACGAACTGTGGAAACGGTGTTTTCACCCTGAGAAAATTAGAGTGTTCAAAGCATCCTTTGGGATCGAATAATAAAGCATGGAATAATGGAGAATGACCCGCTACTCGATTGATGCCGGTTGGCTGAGTGCGGTAATGATTGAAAGGAACAGACGGGGGCATTTGTATTGCTACGTTAGAGGTGAAATTCTTGGATCGTGGCAAGACAAACTACTGCGAAAGCATTTGCCAAGAATGTTTTCATTAATCAAGAACGAAAGTCAGAGTATTGAAGAGGATTAGATACCCTCGTAATTCTGACCATAAACTATACCAACCTACAATTTGTCAAAGTCGATCTTGACTTGGCAAGAGATTAACCGGGAAACCAAAGTTTATTGGTTCCGGGGGAAGTATGGTTGCAAAATCGAAACTTAAAGGAATTGACGGAAGGGCACCACCAGGAGTGGAGCCTGCGGCTTAATTTGACTCAACACGGGAAAACTCACCCGGTCCAGACATCTTAAGGATTGACAGATTGAATATCTTTCATGATTATATGGGCGGTGGTGCATGGCCGTTCTTAGTTAGTGGAGTGATCTGTCTGGTTAATTCCGATAACGAACGAGATCTTCTCCATCTAAATAATGAAATTCACTATATGTGAATTCAAACACTTCTTAGAGGAACTATGCGGAATTAAATACCGCAGATGAAGTGAGGCTATAACAGGTCTGTGATGCCCTTAGATGTTCTGGACTGCACGCGCGCTACACTGTGTACTTTTAGATTGAGTACTCAGCCCTTGGTCCGAAATGGACTGGGCAATCAGAGAAAAGTACAGCGCTTCAAGGGGATCGTCTGTTGTAACTTGCAGACGTGAACCAGGAATTCCTGGTACTTATGAGTCAACAACTCATAGGGATTACGTCCCTGCCCTTTGTACACACCGCCCGTCGCTACTACTGATTGGATAGTTAAGCAAGAATTGCAAATTCCTACTGTTGGGACTTCGGTCTCCGGCAACGGGATGAAGCGGATCGAGCTTAATTGTCTAGAGGAAGTAAAAGTCGTAACAAGGTTTCCGTAGGGGAACCTGCGGAAGGATCAGTGATTGATTCCTTCGGGCATGGCTGCTGGTAGAGGCCATGTCTGTAGTGCGCATGACGCTCTGTCGCTAGAGATTGCTTGGCAACCAATCTCGAATTATGTATCGAGCTCAAAAACTACTTGTGTGGATACATAGTTCAGCAGTCATGGCAAGGGACTGCTTAAAGGGAGACTAGTTAGCAAAAGCAGCCTAGCAGAACTGCAGCTATCTAGATCTCAGAAGCTGGGTTATAGAAGCCCAGCTATAGACTTGTGAATGAGAAAGGCCTAAAAAGGTCCACAAGTCGCGTGGTTAGAACCGACACGCAAAAATCCCAGCGAGTGACAGAGCGTTGCGCTGTTCAGTGGGAAAGAGTTGAGCTACTCGGGGCGCCCACTGAACTTGCTCCGAGCCAAAGGCTCGAAAAAACACAGCTTAGCCTCAGATCCTTTACATAGAAGGCTAGCTAAAATAAACTTACCTTGGACGAGGGTAAAGTTTAGTCAGTTCTTAGGGGAGAGTAATCCACAGCTTCTCGCCCTCTGAACATTCTCCCAGATATGTAGGTCTGGGAGAGTCTCCTCCTGTTCTTCGGAATCTGGAGGTAGACAAAGACAGTACGATACGATCTTGCATCGGGATGACTAACCGATAATGATCATAATCTGACAATTTTTCCGGCTTGAGGCACCGGAGTCAGATTAAAGACACATACTGAACTAAAGGCGTATGTGCAAAGCTTGTCGGAGTGTAGAGAGTCAAGCTGAGTTGACTCGTCACGTGGTGATGACAACAGCCATGTGCAAAACACTCACAACTTTATCGTCTATGTGGAAAAGGTTGCTAACAGCGCTCTCTATGAGAGGCCCTCGCATATAACTATACGAGGAAAAGGCGATAGAGTTGTTTGAATGTGGGGCAGGTTCATCGACAAGCTAAGTTGATCACATTCTTGTTGTGGCATCCTACTAGAATTGGTCACGGTCTGCACCAACTCTCCCCAAGTTGGCCAGACTTAAAACTAGAAATAAGGTTTGCAGCTATGTGAACCTAGAAACTGTAAAGGAGTTGAAAGAACTTAAAGGAATTGAAAGAGGCCTTGAGGTATATCCTCTTGGTAAAGACCCACAAAAGCTCACAAAAGTGGCTTCGAAGGGCAAAACTGGTTCATCCAAAACAATTGGAGAGCTTAAAGCAGAACCAATTCGAATGAAACACTATTGGTGAAACTTCATCATGAGAACGTCACAAGCTGATCACGCTCTATGATATGACTAGTATTATGTTGCTTCTAGTAGGCTAAGCGCAAGCCGAAACATCAACATGTGAAAGTCGTAGAATTTTGCAATCAAACTGTGGCTAGTACTGTGATGTTACTAGTAACCTGGTGTTCCGTCATATGGCCAAGAGAGCATTTGAAGGCGAAACTTCTGCATGGGAAAGCTGCATCATGATCAAAATTTTATATCGAGTATTATGTTGACGTTAGTAGGCCTTGGCCGAAAACGCAGCATGTGAAAGGTATAGATAAAAGTTATTGTTGCAGTCAGTACTGTGTAGTTACTAGTAGCTGGATTTAAGCTCAAAATGAGACACTGTTGGTGAAACTTCATCATGAGAATGTCACAAGCTGATCAAGCTCTATGATATGACTAGTATTATGTTGCTTCTAGTAGGCTAAGCGCAAGCCGAAACATCAACATGTGAAAGTCGTAGAATTTTGCGATCAAATTGTGGCTAGTACTGTGATGTTACTAGTAACCTTGTGTTACGTCATATGGCCAAGAGAGCATTTGAAGGCGAAACTTCTGCATGGGGAAGCTGCATCATGAACAAAAGTTTATATCGAGTATTATGTTGACATTAGTAGGCCCTGGCCGAAAGCGCAGCATGTGAAAGGTATAGATAAAAGTTATCGTTGCAGTCAGTACTGTGTAGTTACTAGTAGCTGGATTTAAGCTCGAAATGAGACACTGTTGGTGAAACTTCATCATGAGAACGTCACAAGCTGATCACGCTCCATGATATGACTAGTATTATGTTGCTTCTAGTAGGCTAAGCGCAAGCCGAAACATCAACATGTGAAAGTCGTAGAATTTTGCGATCAAATTGTGGCTAGTACTGTGATGTTACTAGTAACCTTGTGTTACGTCATATGGCCAAGAGAGCATTTGAAGGCGAAACTTCTGCATGGGGAAGCTGCATCATGAACAAAAGTTTATATCGAGTATTATGTTGACGTTAGTAGGCCCTGGCCGAAAGCGCAGCATGTGAAAGGTATAGATAAAAGTTAGCGTTGCAGTCAGTACTGTGTAGTTACTAGTAGCTGGATTTAAGCTCGAAATGAGACACTGTTGGTGAAACTTCATCATGAGAACGTCACAAGCTGATCACGCTCTATGATATGACTAGTATTATGTTGCTTCTAGTAGGCTAAGCGCAAGCCGAAACATCAACATGTGAAAGTCGTAGAATTTTGCAATCAAACTGTGGCTAGTACTGTGATGTTACTAGTAACCTTTTCTTACGTCATATGGCCAAGAGAGCATTTGAAGGCGAAACTTCTGCATGGGGAAGCTGCATCATGAACAAAAGTTTATATCGAGTATTATGTTGACGTTAGTAGGCCCTGGCCGAAAGCGCAGCATGTGAAAGGTATAGATAAAAGTTATCGTTGCAGTCAGTACTGTGTAGTTACTAGTAGCTGGATTTAAGCTCGAAGTGAGACACTGTTGGTGAAACTTCATCATGAGAACGTCACAAGCTGATCACGCTCTATGATATGACTAGTATTATGTTGCTTATAGTAGGCTAAGCGCAAGCCGAAACATCAACATGTGAAAGTCGTAGAATTTTGCGATCAAACTGTGGCTAGTACTTTGATGATGCTTGTAGCCAACCGAATTGGTTGAAAAGCCCAATAAGTAAGCTAACTTGGGAGAGCTTGTTGGAAACCAAATGCTACTAGATTGGTCCAAATACATCCTTCAACAGGGGATCACTTGGCTCGCTTTACGAAGAGGAGCACAGCTATATGTGTTAATTCGGTATGAATCGCAAGATTTGTTTACCGACCTCTCTAACGCAAAAGGCGGTCTCGGCTTCGGCTGTTGACTGCGTCCGATTCAGGGTTATATAACTCTCGATTGAACACATTGATGTTCTATTGTTGGTGCTTCCAATAAAATTGGAACACTTAAAGCAGAACCGATTCAAATAATAGCATTCTGATCAATGATTGCATTCCTTGATCAAGAACTGCTGGAGTCATTGTGATGGCGAATTTTCTTCATAAGAAAATTGCAAAGAGACGGAACTTAATGAGACTAGTATTATGTTGTTTCTAGTAAGCGGAAGCTGAAACAGCAACATGTGAAAATCAAGTTTTGTTCAATGATCTCGAGGCGATAAGTACTATGAAGCAACTAGTAGCCTAAGCATGACTCAGATTTGAGACAGTCAAAAAGACTGGCGAAACTTCTTCACATGAAAGTTACATAGAGAACTACAAATGTATACAGCGAGTATTATGTTGTTTCTAGTAGGCGAAAGCTGAAACATCAACATGTGAAAGTTGTCTGCAAACTGTAGAACGATATGTGATTAGTACTGTGCTGTTACTAGTAGCCAGTCTGACTGTAGAAGCCAAGACAAAGGGAAACTAATGCATCTGAAAAGGACAAGTTATGGAAAGGTATGCACGATAAGTATTATGTTGTTTCTAGTAAGCGGCAGCTGAAACATCAACATGTGAACGTCGTTGTGTACAGTAACCTAGAACTATATAGTCCTTAGTAACGTGCATTTACTAGTACCTGTAATTGGTATTCAGACTCAGGCAGTTTGGAATAGTTTGGCAAAGATGCACCAGAGAAAACTGGGATTTGATACAGAAATTGTTGAATACAAGTATTATGCTGCTTCTAGTAGGTTGAATCCGAAACATCAGCATGTGAAAATTGAAAACATTTCTGGTTCGAATTGTCACAAGTATTTGGTGATCTGAGTAGCCAAACTCACTACAACGCCAATTGAAGGCAAAAATTCTCAACGGGAAAAGCTATTCTCATTGAATGAGCTAACAAGACGAGTATTATGTTGCTTCTAGTAGGCGAAAGCCAAAACATCAACATGTGAAAGTCTTGCTGAACAAATTTAATGTTGTTGAGCTCAGTACCGTGTGAATTAGTAGCCATAATTGGCGAGCGAAAATTGAACTGGCGAAACTTCGTCTTTGGAAAATTGCAGATGCCGAGCACTTATTTTGCAACGAGTATTATGTTGACTGTAGTAAGCGAAAGCCGAAACAGCAACATGTGAAAGCTGTTGAAATTTGTGGTCATTTTGCAATAAGTACAAGGAGTGTAACTAGTAGCCAGGTCAAAATTTGGGATAAGAATGAGCAAAAATTCTGCATGAGAACAGTTGAAATTATGAAACTAAATTACAAAGACTAGTATTATGTTGTTTCGAGTACGCGAAAGCGGAAACATCAACATGTGAACGTTTGTAACGAAGTTTCGTTAATTTTCAGCCTAGTACTGAGCAAGAACGAGTAGCCTCATCTCCAATCCCACGCAAAATGTAGT
>NW_027450499.1:2500-27500 GCF_964194025.1 Convolutriloba macropyga | reverse complement strand
CCAAATGGCCTAACAGTGGCAGCCAATCAGAGTGCGAGAAAAGCGCTCCCAAATGGCCTAACAGTGGCAGCCAATCAGAGTGCGAGAAAAGCGCTCCCAAATGGCCTAACAGTGGCAGCCAATCAGAGTGCGAGAAAAGCGCTCCCAAATGGCCTAACAGTGGCAGCCAATCAGAGTGCGAGAAAAGCGCTCCCAAATGGCCTAACAGTGGCAGCCAATCAGAGTGCGAGAAAAGCGCTCCCAAATGGCCTAACAGTGGCAGCCAATCAGAGTGCGAGAAAAGCGCTCCCAAATGGCCTAACAGTGGCAGCCAATCAGAGTGCGAGAAAAGCGCTCCCAAATGGCCTAACAGTGGCAGCCAATCAGAGTGCGAGAAAAGCGCTCCCAAATGGCCTAACAGTGGCAGCCAATCAGAGTGCGAGAAAAGCGCTCCCAAATGGCCTAACAGTGGCAGCCAATCAGAGTGCGAGAAAAGCGCTCCCAAATGGCCTAACAGTGGCAGCCAATCAGAGTGCGACAAAAGCGCTCCCAAATGGCCTAACAGTGGCAGCCAATCAGAGTGCGAGAAAAGCGCTCCCAAATGGCCTAACAGTGGCAGCCAATCAGAGTGCGAGAAAAGCGCTCCCAAATGGCCTAACAGTGGCAGCCAATCAGAGTGCGAGAAAAGCGCTCCCAAATGGCCTAACAGTGGCAGCCAATCAGAGTGCGAGAAAAGCGCTCCCAAATGGCCTAACAGTGGCAGCCAATCAGAGTTCGAGAAAAGCGCTCCCAAATGGCCTAACAGTGGCAGCCAATCAGAGTGCGAGAAAAGCGCTCCCAAATGGCCTAACAGTGGCAGCCAATCAGAGTGCGAGAAAAGCGCTCCCAAATGGCCTAACAGTGGCAGCCAATCAGAGTGCGAGAAAAGCGCTCCCAAATGGCCTAACAGTGGCAGCCAATCAGAGTGCGAGAAAAGCGCTCCCAAATGGCCTAACAGTGGCAGCCAATCAGAGTGCGAGAAAAGCGCTCCCAAATGGCCTAACAGTGGCAGCCAATCAGAGTGCGAGAAAAGCGCTCCCAAATGGCCTAACAGTGGCAGCCAATCAGAGTGCGAGAAAAGCGCTCCCAAATGGCCTAACAGTGGCAGCCAGCTAGAGCTAGCTTAAGTTAGCTTGGGTTAGCTTGAGTTAGCTTTAATTAGCTTTAATTAGCTTAAGCTAGCTTAAGTTAGCTTGGGTTAGCTTGAGTTAGCTTGAGCTAGCTTGAGTTAGCTTGAATTAGCTTGAGTTAGCTTGAATTAGCTTGAGTTAGCTTGAGTTAGCTTGAATTAGCTTGAGTTAGCTTGAGTTAGCTCGGGTTAGCTTGAGTTTGACTTCATTAACCCAAGTTAGCTTGGGTTAACTTCATTAAGTTAGCTTGAACTAGCTTGAGTTAGCTTGAGTTAGCTTGAGTTAGCTAGCTTGAATTAGCTTGAGTTAGCTTGAGTTAGCTTGAATTAGCTTGAGTTAGCTTGAGTTAGCTCGGGTTAGCTTGAGTTTGACTTCATTAACCCAAGTTAGCTTGGGTTAACTTCATTAAGTTAGCTTGAACTAGCTTGAGTTAGCTTGAGTTAGCTTGAGTTAGCTTGAGTTAGCTTGAGTTAGCTTGTCTTAGCTTTAGCTAGCTTGAGTTAGCTTGAACTAGCTTTAGCTACCTTGAGTTAGCTTGAGTTAGCTCGGGTTAGCTTGAGTTAGCTTGAGTTAGCTTGAGTTAGCTTTAGCTAGCTTGAGTTAGCTTGAGTTAGCTTGAGTTAGCTTGAGTTAGCTTGAATTAGCTTGAGTTAGCTTGAGTTAGCTTTAGCTAGCTTGGGTTAGCTTGAGCTAGCTTGAGTTAGCTCGGGTTAGCTTGAGTTAGCTTGAGTTAGCTTTAGCTAGCTTGAGTTAGCTTGAGTTAGCTTGAGTTAGCTTGAGTTAGCTTTAGCTAGCTTGAGTTAGCTTGAACTAGCTTGAGTTAGCTTGAGCTAGCTTGAGTTAGCTTGAGTTAGCTTGAGTTAGCTTTAGCTAGCTTGAGTTAGCTTGAACTAGCTTTAGTTAGCTTGAGTTAGCTTGAGTTAGCTTGAGTTAGCTTGAGTTAGCTTGTCTTAGCTTTAGCTAGCTTGAGTTAGCTTGAACTAGCTTTAGCTACCTTGAGTTAGCTTGAGTTAGCTCGGGTTAGCTTGAGTTAGCTTGAGTTAGCTTGAGTTAGCTTTAGCTAGCTTGAGTTAGCTTGAGTTAGCTTGAGTTAGCTTGAACTAGCTTGAGTTAGCTTGAGTTAGCTTGAGTTAGCTTGAGTTAGCTTGAGTTAGCTTGAGTTAGCTTGTCTTAGCTTTAGCTAGCTTGAGTTAGCTTGAACTAGCTTTAGCTACCTTGAGTTAGCTTGAGTTAGCTCGGGTTAGCTTGAGTTAGCTTGAGTTAGCTTGAGTTAGCTTTAGCTAGCTTGAGTTAGCTTGAGTTAGCTTGAGTTAGCTTGAGTTAGCTTGAATTAGCTTGAGTTAGCTTGAGTTAGCTTTAGCTAGCTTGGGTTAGCTTGAGCTAGCTTGAGTTAGCTCGGGTTAGCTTGAGTTAGCTTGAGTTAGCTTTAGCTAGCTTGAGTTAGCTTGAGTTAGCTTGAGTTAGCTTGAGTTAGCTTTAGCTAGCTTGAGTTAGCTTGAACTAGCTTGAGTTAGCTTGAGCTAGCTTGAGTTAGCTTGAGTTAGCTTGAGTTAGCTTTAGCTAGCTTGAGTTAGCTTGAACTAGCTTGAGTTAGCTTGAGTTAGCTTGAGTTAGCTTGTCTTAGCTTTAGCTAGCTTGAGCTAGCTTGAACTAGCTTTAGCTACCTTGAGTTAGCTTGAGTTAGCTCGGGTTAGCTTGAGTTAGCTTGAGTTAGCTTGAGTTAGCTTTAGCTAGCTTGAGTTAGCTTGAGTTAGCTTGAGTTAGCTTGAACTAGCTTGAGTTAGCTTGAGTTAGCTTGAGTTAGCTTGAGTTAGCTTGAGTTAGCTTGTCTTAGCTTTAGCTAGCTTGAGTTAGCTTGAACTAGCTTTAGCTACCTTGAGTTAGCTTGAGTTAGCTCGGGTTAGCTTGAGTTAGCTTGAGTTAGCTTGAGTTAGCTTTAGCTAGCTTGAGTTAGCTTGAGTTAGCTTGAGTTAGCTTGAGTTAGCTTGAATTAGCTTGAGTTAGCTTGAGTTAGCTTTAGCTAGCTTGGGTTAGCTTGAGCTAGCTTGAGTTAGCTCGGGTTAGCTTGAGTTAGCTTGAGTTAGCTTTAGCTAGCTTGAGTTAGCTTGAGTTAGCTTGAGTTAGCTTGAGTTAGCTTTAGCTAGCTTGAGTTAGCTTGAACTAGCTTGAGTTAGCTTGAGCTAGCTTGAGTTAGCTTGAGTTAGCTTGAGTTAGCTTTAGCTAGCTTGAGTTAGCTTGAACTAGCTTGAGTTAGCTTGAGTTAGCTTGAGTTAGCTTGTCTTAGCTTTAGCTAGCTTGAGCTAGCTTGAACTAGCTTTAGCTACCTTGAGTTAGCTTGAGTTAGCTCGGGTTAGCTTGAGTTAGCTTGAGTTAGCTTGAGTTAGCTTTAGCTAGCTTGAGTTAGCTTGAGTTAGCTTGAGTTAGCTTGAACTAGCTTGAGTTAGCTTGAGCTAGCTTGAGTTAGCTTGAGTTAGCTTGAGTTAGCTTGTCTTAGCTTTAGCTAGCTTGAGTTAGCTTGAACTAGCTTTAGCTACCTTGAGTTAGCTTGAGTTAGCTCGGGTTAGCTTGAGTTAGCTTGAGTTAGCTTGAGTTAGCTTTAGCTAGCTTGAGTTAGCTTGAGTTAGCTTGAGTTAGCTTGAGTTAGCTTGAATTAGCTTGAGTTAGCTTGAGTTAGCTTTAGCTAGCTTGGGTTAGCTTGAGCTAGCTTGAGTTAGCTCGGGTTAGCTTGAGTTAGCTTGAGTTAGCTTTAGCTAGCTTGAGTTAGCTTGAGTTAGCTTGAGTTAGCTTGAGTTAGCTTTAGCTAGCTTGAGTTAGCTTGAACTAGCTTGAGTTAGCTTGAGCTAGCTTGAGTTAGCTTGAGTTAGCTTGAGTTAGCTTTAGCTAGCTTGAGTTAGCTTGAACTAGCTTGAGTTAGCTTGAGTTAGCTTGAGTTAGCTTGTCTTAGCTTTAGCTAGCTTGAGCTAGCTTGAACTAGCTTTAGCTACCTTGAGTTAGCTTGAGTTAGCTCGGGTTAGCTTGAGTTAGCTTGAGTTAGCTTGAGTTAGCTTTAGCTAGCTTGAGTTAGCTTGAGTTAGCTTGAGTTAGCTTGAACTAGCTTGAGTTAGCTTGAGTTAGCTTGAGTTAGCTTGAGTTAGCTTGAGTTAGCTTGTCTTAGCTTTAGCTAGCTTGAGTTAGCTTGAACTAGCTTTAGCTACCTTGAGTTAGCTTGAGTTAGCTCGGGTTAGCTTGAGTTAGCTTGAGTTAGCTTGAGTTAGCTTTAGCTAGCTTGAGTTAGCTTGAGTTAGCTTGAGTTAGCTTGAGTTAGCTTGAATTAGCTTGAGTTAGCTTGAGTTAGCTTTAGCTAGCTTGGGTTAGCTTGAGCTAGCTTGAGTTAGCTCGGGTTAGCTTGAGTTAGCTTGAGTTAGCTTTAGCTAGCTTGAGTTAGCTTGAGTTAGCTTGAGTTAGCTTGAGTTAGCTTTAGCTAGCTTGAGTTAGCTTGAACTAGCTTGAGTTAGCTTGAGCTAGCTTGAGTTAGCTTGAGTTAGCTTGAGTTAGCTTTAGCTAGCTTGAGTTAGCTTGAACTAGCTTGAGTTAGCTTGAGCTAGCTTGAGTTAGCTTGAGTTAGCTTGAGTTAGCTTTAGCTAGCTTGAGTTAGCTTGAACTAGCTTGAGTTAGCTTGAGTTAGCTTGAGTTAGCTTGAGTTAGCTTGTCTTAGCTTTAGCTAGCTTGAGCTAGCTTGAACTAGCTTTAGCTACCTTGAGTTAGCTTGAGTTAGCTCGGGTTAGCTTGAGTTAGCTTGAGTTAGCTTGAGTTAGCTTGAGCTAGCTTGAGTTAGCTTGAGTTAGCTTGAGTTAGCTTTAGCTAGCTTGAGTTAGCTTGAACTAGCTTGAGTTAGCTTGAGCTAGCTTGAGTTAGCTTGAGTTAGCTTGAGTTAGCTTTAGCTAGCTTGAGTTAGCTTGAACTAGCTTGAGTTAGCTTGAGTTAGCTTGAGTTAGCTTGAGTTAGCTTGAATTAGCTTGAGTTAGCTTGAGTTAGCTTTAGCTAGCTTGGGTTAGCTTGAGCTAGCTTGAGTTAGCTCGGGTTAGCTTGAGTTAGCTTGAGTTAGCTTTAGCTAGCTTGAGTTAGCTTGAGTTAGCTTGAGTTAGCTTGAGTTAGCTTTAGCTAGCTTGAGTTAGCTTGAGCTAGCTGAGTTAGCTTGAGTTAGCTAGCTTGAGCTTGAGCTAGCTAGCTAGCTTGAGCTTGAGCTAGCTAGCTCGCTTGAGCTTGAGCTTGAGCTAGCTAGCTTGAGCTTGAGCTAGCTAGCTAGCTTGAGCTTGAGCTTGAGCTAGCTGGCTTGAGCTTGAGCTAGCTAGCTTGAGCTTGAGCTAGCTAGCTAGCTAGCTTGAGCTTGAGCTTGAGCTAGCTAGCTAGCTTGAGCTAGCTATCTAGCTTGAGCTTGAGCTAGCTAGCTAGCTTGAGCTTGAGCTTGAGCTTGAGCTAGCTGGCTTGAGCTTGAGCTAGCTAGCTTGAGCTTGAGCTAGCTAGCTAGCTTGAGCTTGAGCTTGAGCTAGCTGGCTTGAGCTTGAGCTAGCTAGCTTGAGCTTGAGCTAGCTAGCTAGCTTGAGCTTGAGCTTGAGCTAGCTAGCTAGCTAGCTTGAGCTTGAGCTTGAGCTTGAGCTAGCTAGCTTGAGCTTGAGCTAGCTAGCTAGCTTGAGCTTGAGCTTGAGCTAGCTAGCTTGAGCTTGAGCTTGAGCTAGCTAGCTTGAGCTTGAGCTTGAGCTAGCTAGCTTGAGCTTGAGCTTGAGCTAGCTAGCTTGAGCTTGAGCTTGAGCTAGCTAGCTAGCTAGCTTGAGCTTGAGCTAGCTAGCTTGAGCTTGAGCTAGCTAGCTAGCTTGAGATTGAGCTTGAGCTAGCTGGCTTGAGCTTGAGCTAGCTAGCTTGAGCTTGAGCTAGCTAGCTTGAGCTTGAGCTAGCTAGCTAGCTTGAACTTGAGCTAGCTAGCTAGCTTGAGCTTGAGCTTGAGCTAGCTAGCTAGCTTGAGCTTGAGCTTGAGCTAGCTGGCTTGAGCTTGAGCTAGCTAGCTTGAGCTTGAGCTAGCTAGCTTGAGCTTGAGCTAGCTAGCTAGCTTGAACTTGAGCTAGCTAGCTAGCTTGAGCTTGAGCTAGCTAGCTAGCTTGAGCTTGAGCTAGCTAGCTAGCTTGAGCTTGAGCTTGAGCTAGCTAGCTTGAGCTTGAGCTTGAGCTAGCTAGCTAGCTTGAGCTTGAGCTAGCTAGCTTGAGCTTGAGCTAGCTAGCTTGAGCTTGAGCTAGCTAGCTAGCTTGAGCTTGAGCTAGCTAGCTAGCTTGAACTTGAGCTAGCTAGCTAGCTTGAGCTTGAGCTAGCTAGCTAGCTTGAGCTAGCTAGCTAGCTTGAGCTTGAGCTTGAGCTAGCTAGCTTGAGCTTGAGCTAGCTAGCTAGCTTGAGCTTGAGCTAGCTAGCTAGCTTGAGCTTGAGCTAGCTAGCTAGCTTGAGCTTGAGCTTGAGCTAGCTAGCTTGAGCTTGAGCTTGAGCTAGCTAGCTAGCTTGAGCTTGAGCTAGCTAGCTTGAGCTTGAGCTAGCTAGCTTGAGCTTGAGCTAGCTAGCAAGCTTGTGCTTGAGCTAGCTAGCTAGCTTGAGCTTGAGCTTGAGCTAGCTAGCTTGAGCTTGAGCTAGCTAGCTTGAGCTTGAGCTAGCTAGCTTGAGCTTGAGCTAGCTAGCAAGCTTGTGCTTGAGCTAGCTAGCTAGCTTGAGCTTGAGCTTGAGCTAGCTGGCTTGAGCTTGAGCTAGCTAGCTTGAGCTTGAGCTAGCTAGCTTGAGCTTGACCTAGCTAGCTAGCTTGAACTTGAGCTAGCTAGCTAGCTTGAGCTTGAGCTAGCTAGCTAGCTTGAGCTTGAGCTAGCTAGCTAGCTTGAGCTTGAGCTTGAGCTAGCTAGCTTGAGCTTGAGCTTGAGCTAGCTAGCTAGCTTGAGCTTGAGCTAGCTAGCTTGAGCTTGAGCTAGCTAGCTTGAGCTTGAGCTAGCTAGCTAGCTTGAGCTTGAGCTAGCTAGCTAGCTTGAACTTGAGCTAGCTAGCTAGCTTGAGTTTGAGCTAGCTAGCTTGAGCTTGAGCTAGCTAGCTTGAGCTTGAGCTAGCTAGCTAGCTTGAACTTGAGCTAGCTAGCTAGCTTGAGCTTGAGCTAGCTAGCTAGCTTGAGCTTGAGCTAGCTAGCTAGCTTGAGCTTGAGCTTGAGCTAGCTAGCTTGAGCTTGAGCTTGAGCTAGCCAGCTAGCTTGAGCTTGAGCTAGCTAGCTTGAGCTTGAGCTAGCTAGCTTGAGCTTGAGCTAGCTAGCTAGCTTGAGCTTGAGCTAGCTAGCTAGCTTGAACTTGAGCTAGCTAGCTAGCTTGAGCTTGAGCTAGCTAGCTTGAGCTTGAGCTAGCTAGCTAGCTTGAGCTTGAGCTTGAGCTAGCTAGCTAGCTAGCTTGAGCTTGAGCTTGAGCTTGAGCTAGCTAGCTTGAGCTTGAGCTAGCTAGCTAGCTTGAGCTTGGGCTTGAGCTAGCTAGCTTGAGCTTGAGCTTGAGCTAGCTAGCTTGAGCTTGAGCTTGAGCTAGCTAGCTTGAGCTTGAGCTTGAGCTAGCTAGCTTGAGCTTGAGCTTGAGCTAGCTAGCTAGCTAGCTTGAGCTTGAGCTAGCTAGCTTGAGCTTGAGCTAGCTAGCTAGCTTGAGCTTGAGCTTGAGCTAGCTGGCTTGAGCTTGAGCTAGCTAGCTTGAGCTTGAGCTAGCTAGCTTGAGCTTGAGCTAGCTAGCTAGCTTGAACTTGAGCTAGCTAGCTAGCTTGAGCTTGAGCTTGAGCTTGAGCTAGCTAGCTAGCTTGAGCTTGAGCTTGAGCTAGCTGGCTTGAGCTTGAGCTAGCTAGCTTGAGCTTGAGCTAGCTAGCTTGAGCTTGAGCTAGCTAGCTAGCTTGAACTTGAGCTAGCTAGCTAGCTTGAGCTTGAGCTAGCTAGCTAGCTTGAGCTTGAGCTAGCTAGCTAGCTTGAGCTTGAGCTTGAGCTAGCTAGCTTGAGCTTGAGCTTGAGCTAGCTAGCTAGCTTGAGCTTGAGCTAGCTAGCTTGAGCTTGAGCTAGATAGCTTGAGCTTGAGCTAGCTAGCTAGCTTGAGCTTGAGCTAGCTAGCTAGCTTGAACTTGAGCTAGCTAGCTAGCTTGAGCTTGAGCTAGCTAGCTAGCTTGAGCTAGCTAGCTAGCTTGAGCTTGAGCTTGAGCTAGCTAGCTTGAGCTTGAGCTAGCTAGCTAGCTTGAGCTTGAGCTAGCTAGCTAGCTTGAGCTTGAGCTAGCTAGCTAGCTTGAGCTTGAGCTTGAGCTAGCTAGCTTGAGCTTGAGCTTGAGCTAGCTAGCTAGCTTGAGCTTGAGCTAGCTAGCTTGAGCTTGAGCTAGCTAGCTTGAGCTTGAGCTAGCTAGCAAGCTTGTGCTTGAGCTAGCTAGCTAGCTTGAGCTTGAGCTTGAGCTAGCTAGCTTGAGCTTGAGCTAGCTAGCTTGAGCTTGAGCTAGCTAGCTTGAGCTTGAGCTAGCTAGCAAGCTTGTGCTTGAGCTAGCTAGCTAGCTTGAGCTTGAGCTTGAGCTAGCTGGCTTGAGCTTGAGCTAGCTAGCTTGAGCTTGAGCTAGCTAGCTTGAGCTTGAGCTAGCTAGCTAGCTTGAACTTGAGCTAGCTAGCTAGCTTGAGCTTGAGCTAGCTAGCTAGCTTGAGCTTGAGCTAGCTAGCTAGCTTGAGCTTGAGCTTGAGCTAGCTAGCTTGAGCTTGAGCTTGAGCTAGCTAGCTAGCTTGAGCTTGAGCTAGCTAGCTTGAGCTTGAGCTAGCTAGCTTGAGCTTGAGCTAGCTAGCTAGCTTGAGCTTGAGCTAGCTAGCTAGCTTGAACTTGAGCTAGCTAGCTAGCTTGAGTTTGAGCTAGCTAGCTTGAGCTTGAGCTAGCTAGCTTGAGCTTGAGCTAGCTAGCTAGCTTGAACTTGAGCTAGCTAGCTAGCTTGAGCTTGAGCTAGCTAGCTAGCTTGAGCTTGAGCTAGCTAGCTAGCTTGAGCTTGAGCTTGAGCTAGCTAGCTTGAGCTTGAGCTTGAGCTAGCTAGCTAGCTTGAGCTTGAGCTAGCTAGCTTGAGCTTGAGCTAGCTAGCTTGAGCTTGAGCTAGCTAGCTAGCTTGAGCTTGAGCTAGCTAGCTAGCTTGAACTTGAGCTAGCTAGCTAGCTTGAGCTTGAGCTAGCTAGCTAGCTTGAGCTAGCTAGCTAGCTTGAGCTTGAGCTTGAGCTTGAGCTAGCTAGCTTGAGCTTGAGCTAGCTAGCTAGCTTGAGCTTGAGCTAGCTAGCTAGCTTGAGCTTGAGCTAGCTAGCTAGCTTGAGCTTGAGCTTGAGCTAGCTAGCTTGAGCTTGAGCTTGAGCTAGCTAGCTAGCTTGAGCTTGAGCTAGCTAGCTAGCTTGAGCTTGAGCTTGAGCTAGCTAGCTTGAGCTTGAGCTTGAGCTAGCTAGCTAGCTTGAGCTTGAGCTAGCTAGCTTGAGCTTGAGCTAGCTAGCTTGAGCTTGAGCTAGCTAGCTAGCTTGTGCTTGAGCTAGCTAGCTAGCTTGAGCTTGAGCTTGAGCTAGCTGGCTTGAGCTTGAGCTAGCTAGCTTGAGCTTGAGCTAGCTAGCTTGAGCTTGAGCTAGCTAGCTAGCTTGAACTTGAGCTAGCTAGCTAGCTTGAGCTTGAGCTAGCTAGCTAGCTTGAGCTTGAGCTAGCTAGCTAGCTTGAGCTTGAGCTTGAGCTAGCTAGCTTGAGCTTGAGCTTGAGCTAGCTAGCTAGCTTGAGCTTGAGCTAGCTAGCTTGAGCTTGAGCTAGCTAGCTTGAGCTTGAGCTAGCTAGCTAGCTTGAGCTTGAGCTAGCTAGCTAGCTTGAACTTGAGCTAGCTAGCTAGCTTGAGCTTGAGCTAGCTAGCTAGCTTGAGCTAGCTAGCTAGCTTGAGCTTGAGCTTGAGCTAGCTAGCTTGAGCTTGAGCTAGCTAGCTAGCTTGAGCTTGAGCTAGCTAGCTAGCTTGAGCTTGAGCTAGCTAGCTAGCTTGAGCTTGAGCTTGAGCTAGCTAGCTTGAGCTTGAGCTTGAGCTAGCTAGCTAGCTTGAGCTTGAGCTAGCTAGCTTGAGCTTGAGCTAGCTAGCTTGAGCTTGAGCTAGCTAGCAAGCTTGTGCTTGAGCTAGCTAGCTAGCTTGAGCTTGAGCTTGAGCTAGCTAGCTTGAGCTTGAGCTAGCTAGCTTGAGCTTGAGCTAGCTAGCTTGAGCTTGAGCTAGCTAGCAAGCTTGTGCTTGAGCTAGCTAGCTAGCTTGAGCTTGAGCTTGAGCTAGCTGGCTTGAGCTTGAGCTAGCTAGCTTGAGCTTGAGCTAGCTAGCTTGAGCTTGAGCTAGCTAGCTAGCTTGAACTTGAGCTAGCTAGCTAGCTTGAGCTTGAGCTAGCTAGCTAGCTTGAGCTTGAGCTAGCTAGCTAGCTTGAGCTTGAGCTTGAGCTAGCTAGCTTGAGCTTGAGCTTGAGCTAGCTAGCTAGCTGGAGCTTGAGCTAGCTAGCTTGAGCTTGAGCTAGCTAGCTTGAGCTTGAGCTAGCTAGCTAGCTTGAGCTTGAGCTAGCTAGCTAGCTTGAACTTGAGCTAGCTAGCTAGCTTGAGTTTGAGCTAGCTAGCTTGAGCTTGAGCTAGCTAGCTTGAGCTTGAGCTAGCTAGCTAGCTTGAACTTGAGCTAGCTAGCTAGCTTGAGCTTGAGCTAGCTAGCTAGCTTGAGCTTGAGCTAGCTAGCTAGCTTGAGCTTGAGCTTGAGCTAGCTAGCTTGAGCTTGAGCTTGAGCTAGCTAGCTAGCTTGAGCTTGAGCTAGCTAGCTTGAGCTTGAGCTAGCTAGCTTGAGCTTGAGCTAGCTAGCTAGCTTGAGCTTGAGCTAGCTAGCTAGCTTGAACTTGAGCTAGCTAGCTAGCTTGAGCTTGAGCTAGCTAGCTAGCTTGAGCTAGCTAGCTAGCTTGAGCTTGAGCTTGAGCTTGAGCTAGCTAGCTTGAGCTTGAGCTAGCTAGCTAGCTTGAGCTTGAGCTAGCTAGCCAGCTTGAGCTTGAGCTAGCTAGCTAGCTTGAGCTTGAGCTTGAGCTAGCTAGCTTGAGCTTGAGCTTGAGCTAGCTAGCTAGCTTGAGCTTGAGCTAGCTAGCTAGCTTGAGCTTGAGCTTGAGCTAGCTAGCTTGAGCTTGAGCTTGAGCTAGCTAGCTAGCTTGAGCTTGAGCTAGCTAGCTTGAGCTTGAGCTAGCTAGCTTGAGATTGAGCTAGCTAGCTAGCTTGTGCTTGAGCTAGCTAGCTAGCTTGAGCTTGAGCTTGAGCTAGCTGGCTTGAGCTTGAGCTAGCTAGCTTGAGCTTGAGCTAGCTAGCTTGAGCTTGAGCTAGCTAGCTAGCTTGAACTTGAGCTAGCTAGCTAGCTTGAGCTTGAGCTTGAGCTAGCTAGCTAGCTTGAGCTTGAGCTAGCTAGCTAGCTTGAGCTTGAGCTTGAGCTAGCTAGCTTGAGCTTGAGCTTGAGCTAGCTAGCTAGCTTGAGCTTGAGCTAGCTAGCTTGAGCTTGAGCTAGCTAGCTTGAGCTTGAGCTAGCTAGCTAGCTTGAGCTTGAGCTAGCTAGCTAGCTTGAACTTGAGCTAGCTAGCTAGCTTGAGCTTGAGCTAGCTAGCTAGCTTGAGCTAGCTAGCTAGCTTGAGCTTGAGCTTGAGCTTGAGCTAGCTAGCTTGAGCTTGAGCTAGCTAGCTAGCTTGAGCTTGAGCTAGCTAGCTAGCTTGAGCTTGAGCTAGCTAGCTAGCTTGAGCTTGAGCTTGAGCTAGCTAGCTTGAGCTTGAGCTTGAGCTAGCTAGCTAGCTTGAGCTTGAGCTAGCTAGCTTGAGCTTGAGCTAGCTAGCTTGAGCTTGAGCTAGCTAGCTAGCTTGAGCTTGAGCTAGCTAGCTAGCTTGAGCTTGAGCTAGCTGGCTTGAGCTTGAGCTAGATAGCTTGAGCTTGAGCTAGCTAGCTAGCTTGAGCTAGCTAGCTAGAGCTCGACCTATGAAAAGCTGCGCAAACACTTATTCTATAATAATTGCGAAAATTAAAAATTTCACAAGTGAAAAGCTGCATAAACAGTAATTCTATGTGTGGGGCATTATTAGGGGGAGGTGTCTTGTCAAAATATGGCTGGACTAAAGACCTCAACCCAGATAGGGTGGAAGGCCCTATGATCGGTCTGTTACTAATCGGTGACCGATAAAGACCTGACCAAGGCCTGTAGTAAGCTTGGTTAGGCATTACAGGAGATAACACTAAGACCGAGGGGTCTTAGAGAGCCCTCTAGCGGGGCGAATAGAGCTAGATCGAGCCTTGGGAAAGCTAGATCGAGCAGGACTGAAGCTAAAGGATAGACCGAGAGGTCTGTCTGGTCCTCCTAGAGAGGCCAAGAGAAAGTACGAGAAGCCAACTAAAGCTTGATCGGGCCTTCAGCAAGCACGACCGAGCTGTACCGGAGCTAACACTAAGACCGAGGGGTCTTAGAGAGCCCTCTAGCGGGGCGAATAGAGCTAGATCGAGCCTTGGGAAAGCTAGATCGAGCAGGACTGAAGCTAAACGATAGACCGAGAGGTCTGTCTGGTCCTCCTAGAGAGGCCAAGAGAAAAAACGAGAAGCTAACTAAAGCTTGATCGGGCCTTCAGCAAGCACGACCGAGCTGTACCGGAGCTAACACTAAGACCGAGGGGTCTTAGAGAGCCCTCTAGCGGGGCGAATAGAGCTTGATCAAGCCTTGGGCAAGCTAGATCGAGCAGGACTGAAGCTAAGCAAGAGACCGAGAGGTCTGTCTGGTCCTCCTAGAGAGGCCAAGAGAAAGTACGAGAAGCCAACTAAAGCTTGATCGGGCCTTCAGCAAGCACGACCGAGCTGTACCGGAGCTAACACTAAGACCGAGGGGTCTTAGAGAGCCCTCTAGCGGGGCGAATAGAGCTAGATCGAGCCTTGGGAAAGCTAGATCGAGCAGGACTGAAGCTAAACGATAGACCGAGAGGTCTGTCTGGTCCTCCTAGAGAGGCCAAGAGAAAGTACGAGAAGCTAACTAAAGCTTGATCGCGCCTTCAGCAAGCACGATTGAGCAAGACCGGAGCTAACACTAAGACCGAAGTGTCTTAGAGAGCCCTCTGGTGGGGCGAATAGAGCTAGATCGAGCCTTGGGAAAGCTAGATCGAGTAAGATTGAAGCTGAAAGAGTGTCAGAGGAGCAAATGAACCTCCAAAAAGTGAAAATCAAATTTTAGAAAAAACACAAGTTAAATACTGCATGGACAGTATTTCTATGTGTGGGGCATTATTAGGGGGAGGTGTCTTGTCAAAATATGGCTGGACTAAAGACCTCAACCCGGATAGGGTGGAAGGCCCCATGATCGGTCTGTTACTAATCGGTGACCGATAAAGACCTGACCAAGGCCTGTAGTAAGCTTGGTTAGGCATTACAGGAGTTAACACTAAGACCGAGGGGTCTTAGAGAGCCCTCTAGCGGGGCGAATAGAGCTAGATCGAGCCTTGGGAAAGCTAGATCGAGCAGGACTGAAGCTAAGCAAGAGACCGAAAGGTCTGTCTGGTCCTCCTAGAGAGGCCAAGAGAAAGTACGAGAAGCTAACTAAAGCTTGATCAGGCCTTCAGCAAGCACGACCGAGCTGTACCGGAGCTAACACTAAGACCGAGGGGTCTTAGAGAGCCCTCTAGCAGGGCGAATAGATCTAGATCGAGCCTTGGGAAAGCTAGATCGAGCAGGACTGAAGCTAAACGATAGACCGAGAGGTCTGTCTGGTCCTCCTAGAGAGGCCAAGAGAAAGTACGAGAAGCTAACTAAAGCTTGATCGGGCCTTCAGCAAGCACGACCGAGCTGTACCGGAGCTAACACTAAGACCGAGGGGTCTTAGAGAGCCCTCTAGCAGGGCGAATAGAGCTAGATCGAGCCTTGGGAAAGCTAGATCAAGCAGGACTGAAGCTAAACGATAGACCGAGAGGTCTGTCTGGTCCTCCTAGAGAGGCCAAGAGAAAGTACGAGAATCTAACTAAAGCTTGATCGGGCCTTCAGCAAGCACGACCGAGCTGTACCGGAGCTAACACTAAGACCGAGGGGTCTTAGAGAGCCCTCTAGCAGGGCGAATAGAGCTAGATCGAGCCTTGGGAAAGCTAGATCGAGCAGGACTGAAGCTAAACGATAGACCGAGAGGTCTGTCTGGTCCTCCTAGAGAGGCCAAGAGGAAGTACGAGAAGCTAACTAAAGCTTGATCGCGCCTTCAGCAAGCACGATTGAGCAAGACCGGAGCTAACACTAAGACCGAAGTGTCTTAGAGAGCCCTCTAGTGGGGCGAATAGAGCTAGATCGAGCCTTGGGAAAGCTAGATCGAGTAAGATTGAAGCTGAAAGAGTGTCAGAGGAGCAAATGAACCTCCAAAAAGTGAAAATCAAATTTTAGAAAAAAACACAAGTTAAATACTGCATGGACAGTAATTCTATGTGTGGGGCATTATTAGGGAGAGGTGTCTTGTCAAAATATGGCTGGACTAAAGACCTCAACCCGGATAGGGTGGAAGGCCCTATGATTGGTCTGTTACTAATCGGTGACCGATAAAGACCTGACCAAGGCCTGTAGTAAGCTTGGTTAGGCATTACAGAAGATAACACTAAGACCGAGGGGTCTTAGAGAGCCCTCTAGCGGGGCGAATAGAGCTTGATCAAGCCTTGGGCAAGCTAGATCGAGCAGGACTGAAGCTAAACGATAGACCGAGAGGTCTGTCTGGTCCTCCTAGAGAGGCCAAGAGAAAGTACGAGAATCTAACTAAAGCTGGGTCGGGCCTTCAGCAAGCACGACCGAGCAGTACCGGAGCTAACACTAAGACCGAGGGGTCTTAGAGAGCCCTCTAGTGGGGCGAATAGAGCTAGATCGAGCCTTGGGAAAGCTAGATCGAGCAGGACTGAAGCTAAACGATAAACCGAAAGGTCTGACGGGTCCTCATAAGAGGCATGGAGAAAGATCTGATACTAAAGTACCTCTCGGAAGTAATAAAATATGCCTGATGAAGCCGGGTATGATGTTTGTTGTTTGATGGCATTCATCGATTAGGTCTGGTGGATTCCCCATTACTCCGAGTGGTACTAGTAGAGGCTCCTACAGGGGTGAGCAAAGCGAGATCAAGCCTTAGGCAAGCTAGATCGAGCAGAACTGAAGCTGAAAAGCAAAATAAATGACAGGTCTGTCCAAATCAATAAACTTGAAATCCAGTGTGGTCACCACGGGTCACGAGGTGAATTCCTAGCGATTGTCTGCTGAACGTATAGGAAGGCCCGAAACGAACGATAATTTCATTGCACAGTGGAGATACTATACGTTCAGGAGTAGCATACATCGGGTTTGATCTATGATCATGTCTGGTCTCCGAGGATCCACCGGGTTACCAACTGGCACCGCTGTACTGGGTGTAAAACTGGGCCACCTGAAGTCCCGGGTGTAAAACTAGGTGCCTCTGTGCCAAAGTAGCGGCTTGCGTAGTGCATTATGCCTCCGGCTTGCGAAATGGTTATAAGCAATAACAACAGGACGCCGCGGGGTGTTCACTTAAAGGAGTAACGTTCTCTCATGGGAGGGGATCTAAAAATCTTGATAAAACATTTATTCTATGCAAAATTTGTGCGCAAATTTTGCAAAGTAAAAAGCTGCACTGTAGCAAATTCTATGTGTGTAGCATTATTAGGGAAGTGTTGTTTGATGGCACCTCTCTACTTGATGCACCAAAGAACTACCTTGATGGCTCATGACCGCTGGTAATCTGTCGTCGCTAGTAGTTCGGAACTGAGAACAAATATGTTCGCAAATTACAACAATTATACAGCATATTGCTGAATAAAGCAGAACCGAATAATACTCAGTGACTTTACACCAAGACTGACTAATGTCTGGATTGTATCGTCCTACTCGAGTAAGGCGAAGAAAAGCTAGAAAGATACGCTTTTCACAAAGCAGGCTTAATGCATGCAAACCAAGGAGGAAGGAGTGATGCCCCTCCTTATAATAAGCAGAACCAAATAAAGAACAGACAGCATCATCTGTACAGTGACCAAGAAGAGGTGAAACTTCTGTATGTGAAAAGGCAATTTGTGCGAGATTTATTAGCAGACTAGTATTATGTTGTTTCTAGTAGGCGAAAGCCGAAACATCAACATGTGAAAATCTGATATTAAATCCTCAATCATTTTCCCTAGTATTATACAGCTATGAGTAACCTTAATTGGACACGGCAATTATTGCTGACCGGTGAAACTTTCGCATGGGAAAGACACACACACTTCTTGACAAAGCAATAAGTATTATGCTGTTTCTAGTACGCGAAAGCAGAAACATCAGCATGTGAAAGTTGTGAAGTTGAAGAATTTTTGTGTTGAGTACGATGTTGTTACTAGTAACCATGTCGACAGCTGAGAACTGTTCTCTAACCAATAGAAGGTGAAACTTCTGTATGTGAAAAGGCAATTTGAGCGAGATTTCTTAGCAGACTAGTATTATGTTGTTTCTAGTAGGCGAAAGCCGAAACATCAACATGTGAAAATCTGATATTAAATCCTCAATCATTTTCCCTAGTATTATACAGCTACTAGTAGCCGTAATTGGTCAGGGAAACATTGTTGACCGGTGAAACTTCACATGGGAAAGACACACAAATTACTTGACAAAACAATAAGTATTATGCTGTTTCTAGTATGCGAAAGCAGAAACATCAGCATGTGAAAGTTGTGAAGTTGAAAAGTTTTTGTGTTGAGTACGGTGTTGTTACTAGTAACCATGTCGACAGCTGGAAAGCTGTTCTCTAACCAATAAAAGGTAAAACTTCTGTATCTGAAGAGGCGGCGTGATTGAGATTTTTAACAGACTAGTATTATGTTGTTTCTAGTAGGCGAGAGCCGAAACATCGACATGTGAACATCTGGTTTTTAAATCATGAGTCAATTCTCCCTAGTATGATACAGTTGTTAGCCGGTATTGGTAACAGTAGAACAGAGATTTGGAGGGCAAAACCTGCTCATGGGAAATGCTCACAGAGCGCTATCTACCAGTACACATAGTATTATGCTGTTTCTAGTACGCGCGAGCCGAAACATCAGCATGTGAAATGTGTAATCGTGGGTAACTCTAAGTGTGTAGAGTACTGTGTAGTAACTAGTAGCCATGCCAAAGCATGCATTGAAACTCTTCGTGATTTAAAAAGCTCAAAGCAAGATTGACGAGGCCGCAAGGCTATGTCTTTCTAAATTCGAACAAATCGAAAGATTGTTCAAAGTACAATTAAACTGATTGATCCTGTCAGTTGCCATATGCTTGTCTGAAAGACTAAGCCATGCATGTGCAAGCGAAGCTTGAAAAAGTGGAACCGCGAATGGCTCATTAAATCAGTTACTATCTATTAGTTGATTTGCAAGCTAAATGAATAACTGCGGTAACCCTGCAGCTAATGCATGCTGATTGTCCGACACTGTCGGAGACTTTTACAAGACTACACCGGGTGATTTGCTAAGTACAGACACATCCCGTGATGAGTCCTAGTAACTGAAAGATCCCAGATAGCTTCGGCTTGGGGACGGAACTTCCGAATTTCTGACCTATCAACCTATGATGGTAGTGTAACGGACTACCATGGTTGTGACGGGTAACGGGGAATCAGGGTTCGATTCCGGAGAGGGAGCCTTAGAAACGGCTACCACATCCAAGGAAGGCAGCAGGCACGCAAATTACCCACTCTCCGCACGAGGAGGTAGTGACTAGAAATAATGATATGAACCTTTATGGTTTGTAATCAGAATGGAATGGACTTAAAAGCTCCATTGATGAACGAGTAGAGGGCAAGTCTGGTGCCAGCAGCCGCGGTAATACCAGCCTCTACAAGCGTATGCAATAGTTGCTGCGTTTAAAAAGCTCATAGTTGGATCTGTTTGAGTAGAACGGCAACATGGTCTTCAGTTAAATCTGTTGACTCGTTCCGCTCATCCTTCGCATCGAAGAAATAGTTTGCACTTAAATGTGACGAACTGTGGAAACGGTGTTTTCACCCTGAGAAAATTAGAGTGTTCAAAGCATCCTTTGGGATCGAATAATAAAGCATGGAATAATGGAGAATGACCCGCTACTCGATTGATGCCGGTTGGCTGAGTGCGGTAATGATTGAAAGGAACAGACGGGGGCATTTGTATTGCTACGTTAGAGGTGAAATTCTTGGATCGTGGCAAGACAAACTACTGCGAAAGCATTTGCCAAGAATGTTTTCATTAATCAAGAACGAAAGTCAGAGTATTGAAGAGGATTAGATACCCTCGTAATTCTGACCATAAACTATACCAACCTACAATTTGTCAAAGTCGATCTTGACTTGGCAAGAGATTAACCGGGAAACCAAAGTTTATTGGTTCCGGGGGAAGTATGGTTGCAAAATCGAAACTTAAAGGAATTGACGGAAGGGCACCACCAGGAGTGGAGCCTGCGGCTTAATTTGACTCAACACGGGAAAACTCACCCGGTCCAGACATCTTAAGGATTGACAGATTGAATATCTTTCATGATTATATGGGCGGTGGTGCATGGCCGTTCTTAGTTAGTGGAGTGATCTGTCTGGTTAATTCCGATAACGAACGAGATCTTCTCCATCTAAATAATGAAATTCACTATATGTGAATTCAAACACTTCTTAGAGGAACTATGCGGAATTAAATACCGCAGATGAAGTGAGGCTATAACAGGTCTGTGATGCCCTTAGATGTTCTGGACTGCACGCGCGCTACACTGTGTACTTTTAGATTGAGTACTCAGCCCTTGGTCCGAAATGGACTGGGCAATCAGAGAAAAGTACAGCGCTTCAAGGGGATCGTCTGTTGTAACTTGCAGACGTGAACCAGGAATTCCTGGTACTTATGAGTCAACAACTCATAGGGATTACGTCCCTGCCCTTTGTACACACCGCCCGTCGCTACTACTGATTGGATAGTTAAGCAAGAATTGCAAATTCCTACTGTTGGGACTTCGGTCTCCGGCAACGGGATGAAGCGGATCGAGCTTAATTGTCTAGAGGAAGTAAAAGTCGTAACAAGGTTTCCGTAGGGGAACCTGCGGAAGGATCAGTGATTGATTCCTTCGGGCATGGCTGCTGGTAGAGGCCATGTCTGTAGTGCGCATGACGCTCTGTCGCTAGAGAATGCTTGGCAACCAATCTCGAATTATGTATCGAGCTCAAAAACTACTTGTGTGGATACATAGTTCAGCAGTCATGGCAAGGGACTGCTTAAAGGGAGACTAGTTAGCAAAAGCAGCCTAGCAGAACTGCAGCTATCTAGATCTCAGAAGCTGGGTTATAGAAGCCCAGCTATAGACTTGTGAATGAGAAAGGCCTAAAAAGGTCCACAAGTCGCGTGGTTAGAACCGACACGCAAAAATCCCAGCGAGTGACAGAGCGTTGCGCTGTTCAGTGGGAAAGAGTTGAGCTACTCGGGGCGCCCACTGAACTTGCTCCGAGCCAAAGGCTCGAAAAAACACAGCTTAGCCTCAGATCCTTTACATAGAAGGCTAGCTAAAATAAACTTACCTTGGACGAGGGTAAAGTTTAGTCAGTTCTTAGGGGAGAGTAATCCACAGCTTCTCGCCCTCTGAACATTCTCCCAGATATGTAGGTCTGGGAGAGTCTCCTCCTGTTCTTCGGAATCTGGAGGTAGACAAAGACAGTACGATACGATCTTGCATCGGGATGACTAACCGATAATGATCATAATCTGACAATTTTTCCGGCTTGAGGCACCGGAGTCAGATTAAAGACACATACTGAACTAAAGGCGTATGTGCAAAGCTTGTCGGAGTGTAGAGAGTCAAGCTGAGTTGACTCGTCACGTGGTGATGACAACAGCCATGTGCAAAACACTCACAACTTTATCGTCTATGTGGAAAAGGTTGCTAACAGCGCTCTCTATGAGAGGCCCTCGCATATAACTATACGAGGAAAAGGCGATAGAGTTGTTTGAATGTGGGGCAGGTTCATCGACAAGCTAAGTTGATCACATTCTTGTTGTGGCATCCTACTAGAATTGGTCACGGTCTGCACCAACTCTCCCCAAGTTGGCCAGACTTAAAACTAGAAATAAGGTTTGCAGCTATGTGAACCTAGAAACTGTAAAGGAGTTGAAAGAACTTAAAGGAATTGAAAGAGGCCTTGAGGTATATCCTCTTGGTAAAGACCCACAAAAGCTCACAAAAGTGGCTTCGAAGGGCAAAACTGGTTCATCCAAAACAATTGGAGAGCTTAAAGCAGAACCAATTCGAATGAAACACTATTGGTGAAACTTCATCATGAGAACGTCACAAGCTGATCACGCTCTATGATATGACTAGTATTATGTTGCTTCTAGTAGGCTAAGCGCAAGCCGAAACATCAACATGTGAAAGTCGTAGAATTTTGCAATCAAACTGTGGCTAGTACTGTGATGTTACTAGTAACCTGGTGTTCCGTCATATGGCCAAGAGAGCATTTGAAGGCGAAACTTCTGCATGGGAAAGCTGCATCATGATCAAAATTTTATATCGAGTATTATGTTGACGTTAGTAGGCCTTGGCCGAAAACGCAGCATGTGAAAGGTATAGATAAAAGTTATTGTTGCAGTCAGTACTGTGTAGTTACTAGTAGCTGGATTTAAGCTCAAAATGAGACACTGTTGGTGAAACTTCATCATGAGAATGTCACAAGCTGATCAAGCTCTATGATATGACTAGTATTATGTTGCTTCTAGTAGGCTAAGCGCAAGCCGAAACATCAACATGTGAAAGTCGTAGAATTTTGCGATCAAATTGTGGCTAGTACTGTGATGTTACTAGTAACCTTGTGTTACGTCATATGGCCAAGAGAGCATTTGAAGGCGAAACTTCTGCATGGGGAAGCTGCATCATGAACAAAAGTTTATATCGAGTATTATGTTGACATTAGTAGGCCCTGGCCGAAAGCGCAGCATGTGAAAGGTATAGATAAAAGTTATCGTTGCAGTCAGTACTGTGTAGTTACTAGTAGCTGGATTTAAGCTCGAAATGAGACACTGTTGGTGAAACTTCATCATGAGAACGTCACAAGCTGATCACGCTCCATGATATGACTAGTATTATGTTGCTTCTAGTAGGCTAAGCGCAAGCCGAAACATCAACATGTGAAAGTCGTAGAATTTTGCGATCAAATTGTGGCTAGTACTGTGATGTTACTAGTAACCTTGTGTTACGTCATATGGCCAAGAGAGCATTTGAAGGCGAAACTTCTGCATGGGGAAGCTGCATCATGAACAAAAGTTTATATCGAGTATTATGTTGACGTTAGTAGGCCCTGGCCGAAAGCGCAGCATGTGAAAGGTATAGATAAAAGTTAGCGTTGCAGTCAGTACTGTGTAGTTACTAGTAGCTGGATTTAAGCTCGAAATGAGACACTGTTGGTGAAACTTCATCATGAGAACGTCACAAGCTGATCACGCTCTATGATATGACTAGTATTATGTTGCTTCTAGTAGGCTAAGCGCAAGCCGAAACATCAACATGTGAAAGTCGTAGAATTTTGCAATCAAACTGTGGCTAGTACTGTGATGTTACTAGTAACCTTTTCTTACGTCATATGGCCAAGAGAGCATTTGAAGGCGAAACTTCTGCATGGGGAAGCTGCATCATGAACAAAAGTTTATATCGAGTATTATGTTGACGTTAGTAGGCCCTGGCCGAAAGCGCAGCATGTGAAAGGTATAGATAAAAGTTATCGTTGCAGTCAGTACTGTGTAGTTACTAGTAGCTGGATTTAAGCTCGAAGTGAGACACTGTTGGTGAAACTTCATCATGAGAACGTCACAAGCTGATCACGCTCTATGATATGACTAGTATTATGTTGCTTATAGTAGGCTAAGCGCAAGCCGAAACATCAACATGTGAAAGTCGTAGAATTTTGCGATCAAACTGTGGCTAGTACTTTGATGATGCTTGTAGCCAACCGAATTGGTTGAAAAGCCCAATAAGTAAGCTAACTTGGGAGAGCTTGTTGGAAACCAAATGCTACTAGATTGGTCCAAATACATCCTTCAACAGGGGATCACTTGGCTCGCTTTACGAAGAGGAGCACAGCTATATGTGTTAATTCGGTATGAATCGCAAGATTTGTTTACCGACCTCTCTAACGCAAAAGGCGGTCTCGGCTTCGGCTGTTGACTGCGTCCGATTCAGGGTTATATAACTCTCGATTGAACACATTGATGTTCTATTGTTGGTGCTTCCAATAAAATTGGAACACTTAAAGCAGAACCGATTCAAATAATAGCATTCTGATCAATGATTGCATTCCTTGATCAAGAACTGCTGGAGTCATTGTGATGGCGAATTTTCTTCATAAGAAAATTGCAAAGAGACGGAACTTAATGAGACTAGTATTATGTTGTTTCTAGTAAGCGGAAGCTGAAACAGCAACATGTGAAAATCAAGTTTTGTTCAATGATCTCGAGGCGATAAGTACTATGAAGCAACTAGTAGCCTAAGCATGACTCAGATTTGAGACAGTCAAAAAGACTGGCGAAACTTCTTCACATGAAAGTTACATAGAGAACTACAAATGTATACAGCGAGTATTATGTTGTTTCTAGTAGGCGAAAGCTGAAACATCAACATGTGAAAGTTGTCTGCAAACTGTAGAACGATATGTGATTAGTACTGTGCTGTTACTAGTAGCCAGTCTGACTGTAGAAGCCAAGACAAAGGGAAACTAATGCATCTGAAAAGGACAAGTTATGGAAAGGTATGCACGATAAGTATTATGTTGTTTCTAGTAAGCGGCAGCTGAAACATCAACATGTGAACGTCGTTGTGTACAGTAACCTAGAACTATATAGTCCTTAGTAACGTGCATTTACTAGTACCTGTAATTGGTATTCAGACTCAGGCAGTTTGGAATAGTTTGGCAAAGATGCACCAGAGAAAACTGGGATTTGATACAGAAATTGTTGAATACAAGTATTATGCTTCTTCTAGTAGGTTGAATCCGAAACATCAGCATGTGAAAATTGAAAACATTTCTGGTTCGAATTGTCACAAGTATTTGGTGATCTGAGTAGCCAAACTCACTACAACGCCAATTGAAGGCAAAAATTCTCAACGGGAAAAGCTATTCTCATTGAATGAGCTAACAAGACGAGTATTATGTTGCTTCTAGTAGGCGAAAGCCAAAACATCAACATGTGAAAGTCTTGCTGAACAAATTTAATGTTGTTGAGCTCAGTACCGTGTGAATTAGTAGCCATAATTGGCGAGCGAAAATTGAACTGGCGAAACTTCGTCTTTGGAAAATTGCAGATGCCGAGCACTTATTTTGCAACGAGTATTATGTTGACTGTAGTAAGCGAAAGCCGAAACAGCAACATGTGAAAGCTGTTGAAATTTGTGGTCATTTTGCAATAAGTACAAGGAGTGTAACTAGTAGCCAGGTCAAAATTTGGGATAAGAATGAGCAAAAATTCTGCATGAGAACAGTTGAAATTATGAAACTAAATTACAAAGACTAGTATTATGTTGTTTCGAGTACGCGAAAGCGGAAACATCAACATGTGAACGTTTGTAACGAAGTTTCGTTAATTTTCAGCCTAGTACTGAGCAAGAACGAGTAGCCTCATCTCCAATCCCACGCAAAATGTAGTGAAATATGTGAGTGAACCTTATTCACGGTGAGGGTTTCCCGAGGTCTGTATTGCAGCGAGTATTATGTTGCTTCTAGTAAGCGAAAGCTGAAACAACAACATTTGAAAGTTGGAATTAATGACTGAATGGAAACTTCGACCTGTGTTTGATAGTAGTAGCGAACAAAACTGCTGAATCGGTTTCTGTCTCATATTGGTCAGTGAACCAATTAAGAGACAATCAACTACATAACCTGAATTGGGCGAGAGAACCCCCTTAACTTAAGCATATCAGTAAGGGGAGGAAAAGAAATCAACTGAGAATCCCTTAGTAATGGCGAATGAACAGGGAAAAGCTCATCGGGAAGAGAAATGGCAACATTTCTCGGTGTCCGGTATGGTTTGATGCTAGACTGGTGAATTTGTCCTGATGTCTACTGGAAAGTAGCATCAAAGAAGGTGAAAATCCTGTAAAGGTCATTTTCGATACCAGTCATAATGGCTCATTCCTATGAGTAGAGTTGTTTGAAAGTGCAACTCGAAGCTGGAGATATGTCTCTCCAAAAGCTAATTATAAAGCGAGACCGATAGTAAACAAGTACCGTGAGGGAAAGTTGAAAAGCACTCTGAAGAGAGAGTGAAAAGTACGTGAAACTGTTGAAGGGGAACTGGAGTGAGCGTTACCATACTCAATGCCTTGATATTATATTCTCGGCTACCGAGTAGTGTAGTTGTCGTCTTTTGGCAAATCTTGTTAATGAATCGAGCAGAAGTTTTCCTCGGAATTCTTCTTGTTGATTCTAAACAAAATGAGATAAATTGATCTTGATTGCCTGTCTGACCTCAACTTCCTATTCAATGCTCCCTACAGCCCGTCTTGAAACACGGACCAAGGAGTGTGAGTTGCTTGCAAGTGTTGTCGCTCATTGAAAGCGCACACGCGAAATGAAAGTGAACAGTGTAATTTTTATGAATTGCACTACTTTGTGTGGTGAGGGCGCCGATTCGGTGTCCCGCAACCACGGACGGTTTTGCTCTTATTGCATGACTGATCCAGAGCAAGTAGCACACGACCCGAAAGATGGTGATCTATGCTTGGGCAGGGCGAAGCCACGGGAAACCATGGTGGAAGCCCGAAGCGGTTCTGACGTGCAAATCGATCGTCTGACCTGAGCATAGGGGCGAAAGACTAATC